>NC_083769.1:23866169-24071413 GCF_963514075.1 Conger conger
TGAAGTGTACTTCTTGATTTAGACCACAAACAAGTGCAAGCCATTTTCCAGCCAATCGTCAGAAACAGAAAGTATCGAAAATACTATTCATTGCACATAAAATCTGTCCAGGACAATCTCTTTGAACTAACCCTTTAAGCCAAGATAAAATATTCAGCCATCATTCACAAAATAAACAACTCACCTGAAGACCAATTCCTTGTTGTTCATAAGTTTGATCTACAATGTGCATACATCATTTAATCAAACACAAGGGAAAGAAAGAAGGAGCTGTACAAGGAAGTGTACAAAAAAGGGAGGAACCGTAGTTTATTTAAAAAGCCGGTGGCTAAGATCTGAGGTGTATGTTAGGCTGGGACTTCGCCCATGCCTGGCAGTTACAGTGCAGTTTGTCTTACTACAGAGAAAATAAAAAGAAATAACAAAAAAAAAAAAATCTTAAATTGCTACTCATCACGCTTGTCTAGCGGACGATTATAAGAAAGTGTCAGAAATTCACAGATGGAGCCCATTTTTTGATGCGGGCTGATAGCTTACCCCATTCTATTCCAAGTACTTTTTAAACACTGTAAATGCACACAATGATATTCTGGTCTCGTGCCATTTTCCCACATTTTTCCCATGATTCCTGTTAGACAGATAAGAAATGTGAGCATTTTTATTTTGGCTCAGCGCCCACCTTTTTTTGCCCTGTTAAACTGGTAATCCACATATCCCTCCCTCCCCAAAAAAAAAACCCAAAAACAATACAGCCATTTCGATTTTTGGGGAAAATGTGCAAAGTCAACAGGTTTATTAGAAAGGCTTAAGGCTTCTGAGGTTAGGGATGCCACGAGGAGTCCAGAATGTGTCCCCTTAACTTGCCGATGTGCTCTGGAAACCGAACTCCCTTCAGCTGAGGTAAAACTTGCACCATAGAAAACAGAAGTGTGAGTTAGTGTGACTGGCTTTCCCTTTCCAAAAAAACAAAAAAAGGTACCTCGACTGTAAGAATTGGCATCTTGTATGTCTCTTAATTTACGTCCATTCATTCCAATGATTTGGGAGGGTTGAAGAGGTTGAGCATCTTAGTCTCTGCAAAAGAAAATATGCCAAACTCAGCTTCTGATTCGCCACAGACACCACATGACCATTTATGAGGCTTTTATTTTATGTACAAGTGTTTTACTGATTGATGTTACAAAGTAGTGACATATGTTCCCTGTAGCACTGTCATAATGGGCTTAAATTAGTCATTTATCAGGTTAGTCATTAGCATTGTTTTAGATGTGGGAATGAGGCATAAATAAGTGCTATGAGGAGTCAAAACAAGAAGCTAAGAAGAGTAGCAGAATAAATTGCCCCGATTATATTGTTACAATTATCAAATGTATAATTCATAAATATTCTACAGAACAGAAAAGGCATGAAAGCAAACTGTACAATAGATCAGACTTTTCTATAACATGAAATGTGTATGTATGTGTCAATCAAAGAAAGACATAGAATGGTGTTAGAAGCAGGGTGTTGCCTTGAGGTATTGGGTTGAAATGACTGCGGGGAAAGACTTCCTCACACTTACATTCTTGTTCAAAGGAATCATCTCCTTCAGTCTGCTCCAGGACCTCATCAATGAACTGGTCATCCTCCACTAGCGGTTCCTCCTCCTCCAGGCCAGCCTCCTCCAGAGTATCATCCCCTTGCTCTGCCAACTCCTCTTGAACCTCCTCCTGCACCTCCTCTGGTGCTCCTTGGGAGTCTACAAGGTCCTCCTCACTCAAACCCTCCTCCTCCTCAAGTGGCAGAGCCTGCTCCTCCTGCACCTCACTCTGGGTGAGCACCTCTGCTTCAGCAGCTGCCGGCACCTCCTCCTCCTCCACAATCTGCTCCTCAGGAGCCTCCTCCGGCACAGAGGCTGGGGGCTCTTCCTCCTCCGTCAGCTGTTCTGACGGTACCTCCTCAGGCACAAGAGCAGACAGTTCCTCCTCCACCTCCAGCGCCTGTTCCGATGGTGCCTCCTCCAACACTGGAGCAACCAATTCCTCCACCTCCTCCTCCAGTGGCTGTTCCGATGGCACCTCCTCTGGCACAGCGGCAGTCAGTTCCTCCTCCACTGGCTCATCAGATGGCACCTCCTCCGGAGTAAGTTCTGACAGCTCCTCCACAGCCTGCTCGGAGGAGGCCTCCTCTGGGGCAGGAGCTGTGACCTCTTCCTGAACTGGCTCAGTCGATGCCACCTCCTCCAAAGCAGGAGCAGCCTGCTCCTCCTGCTCTTCTGGCTGTGCCTCCTCCTCTGTCGGAGAGCCATCAAACTGGAATACATGAGAGCACCCATGTGAGAGAAAGCAGACAGCCCACACACAAACGTACACACAGGGCCAGGCTGAGAGAGAGAACCTGTTCCAGCACCTGTTCTCGTGGCTGAACAAGAAATGTCATTGGCATACTATCAGAACTTGGCGATTGCTTGCAGCATGACAGTAAATGCTCTTATAACCTGACCATACATACATTACAATCTAATTTACATTTAATGCTACACAATATATACATTTATAAAAACTAGGCAAATATAATTTAGTCACCTGGCATAGGGAATAGTGTCATTTCTCTTTTATATGATGACAGTCAATTTCTTCAGTAGCAAAGAGCATTTTCATACAAGAGGGAGAAAGATTATTTTTGAAGGAAGAGACATTATTTACAAGTAGTTAAATGGCAGTTGTTATAAGATTCCAAAGCAATGGGAAGGCCATTATAGTAAGATACATGGGTTGAGCAAATCATAAGACCAAGGTATAGATGCAGACAGTAGCACATGGCATATCATATTCACTAATGTATTTGACATGAATCTTAAAGCACATGGCCTTTCCTGGGTGTCGCTCTGTTAGCGGTCAATGCAGTTTCCGCCCTGTGACATTTATCCTCCCGTCACATCATGCACTGGACACTGCATGACAATATAACATCAAATTAGAGCCTGTAAACCTTTTAGTTTGGGCTAATCCAGATGTACTTTGCCCTTCACAGAGGGACAGTCAATCCTATGGATCAAATCTCTGTCTTTAAATTCCTCAGATACCTGACCTTGTATGCCACACGTGTTCTTCTTACTGGCAAGGCAATTACTTGTGCTCTGCTTGTCATTTCTTTGTGCAATTTTTTGCACAGGTAAAACTGGTCTTTATTGAAAGGTCACCATTTTCCTGTGTCTGCCAACTCCCAATACATTTCCCTTCTGTGAATGACCGATGTAAAAAGACACTTTCCATGTAGAAATAAAACTTGTGGAAAGTGTTGGTGAGGCGCAGCAAGTAGAGAACCTGCCTTGCAATGCCTGTTGACTCCTGTGATTTAGTAATACAACTGAAGTGTCCATTCTAAGATTTTGACCAAATTTCTCGAGAAGGATAGTGACACACGCTAATGACGTTAACATGAACGACCAAGAATTTTGTTGTAATTCAAATTTTAAGTTAAGTAGGATAAATTCCAAAACATAAATGGCATGTTGGGGAAAAACAGTTATACTGGGGGGTGGGCGGCATTCTTAGCGTTCTCAATTCACAGTGATACAGAAGTGCCACAAGTTAGGTGAAAAATACTGGCCTGTCCTTAAAGCTGATCATATAGCTGTCCACAGTTGCTCAGTGATAAGAGTCTGTCATCTACAATATCTCAAAGAGAGCTAGTTTGTAGTTTTCAAATCACAGCTGAGTCAGCAACACTCGCTCTACAGGAAACCGCCTCCTCAAAGGCAGGAATGAGTTTCATTTAGACAAACATGCTAACATACAAGTTAACTAGAAAAACAACTAGGCCAACCTATATGTAAACTACAAGTAAAATAAGCGTATATAAAACCTATTAAAAAAAATAGTAAAAATGGAAAATAAATAATTCAGTAACTTCCTATCAGATTCTTTTGCATGACAAAATATGCATTGAAGCTATAGTTTGATGTGGAAAATTGGTTTTCCACTTTCAGTTTTTGTTTGTGCTCAATGCATACTTTCAAATCCAGCACCCAGCATACAACTATGCAAAAATCATGCTGTTGAGTAAAAACAAATAAAAGAAAAGTAAGGTGATAACAATGCCTACTTCCTGCAGCCAGTGGTTGGCATAACGATTTGCACCCCACACACATATCCCCTCAATAAGGCATTTTAAAGCATATTTGTTTAGGGGGTCTCTTTTCAAGAAAATAATGCTGTTAAGATTAGTT
The DNA here is from genome assembly GCF_963514075.1 of Conger conger. NCBI lineage: Eukaryota > Metazoa > Chordata > Actinopteri > Anguilliformes > Congridae > Conger > Conger conger. The sequence goes on from NC_083769.1 coordinate 23,870,380, forward strand.
GGTTTTAGAACAAAGATAAAATCAGAAGAGTCTTTAAATGGTCTCATGACATTCTCCACAGCCCTGTGGCAGTATTTGGTAAATTCTTTACCTGCTTGACCTGGCTCTGGATAGCATGAAGCTGTGCTTTCAGCTCTGAATGCAGGTTCTGGGCCACTGTATTTTGCTCTTCCAGGCTGTGTCGAACCGAGCTAAGCTGCTCCTCCACAGTCACCAGTTGGGCCTTCTGGGCCTCCTCCGCCTCCAGAAGCTCCCTGACACAGAGAGGTCAGAGGTCAGAGGTCACACGTCATTAGTCACAAAGGCTTAACAAAGCAGAGCACCCTCTCAGCTCACCATATTAAATCAAGACCATATGCTGAAATATGGAAAGCCAGGCCCCCCATGGTAATGTTAATTGCATGAAGACATTCAGCAAAATAACATACAGTTCGTACTGCTACATCTTCCTCTCAGATGTGAAGTATTTGTACAAGCCAGGAGGGGCTATACCAGTTCATCCGGAGCAATTTACAAGACTATTGTGGAAGACATAGAACTTTTCTAGTGGTCAATATACTTCCCATATAAGTCTTTGGATAAAGTGACTGGGAAACAATAGCCATTACTTGTAGAAAGCAGAAGCTCTCCACCATGATTGGCGAAGCTCCACTCTACTTCCTACAAGGAAGAAGTGAGAGGCGTCTCATACTGGTTACATTTTCCCTGCACATGCCTCTTGGCTTACTGCACATGGTGACATTATATTCCAGAGTATGCGATGGCACAAAATACCAGTTTCAAGGCTGCTAGTTTGGTCACCAACACCTCTACAGCATCCCTACATCGGAAACATAATTGGAGATGAACAAAAATGCAAGCCTTTGCCAACTGTGGGAGATTACTTACTTCACAGCCACAATCTCCTCTGAGCTGGCCTCGAGCTGGGCTGTGTGAAGGGCCAGGGCCTCCTTCAAGCTCAACAGATCCACGACCTGGCCTTCCAGCTGTGAGGCCAGGGCACCCACCCGGCCGGCCTGCTCCTCCAGCTTAGACTCGGCGGTGGCCAGCCCGCCCGTCAGCCCCTCCACGGTGACGGTCAGGTCCGCGTTGGCCCCAGCCAGCGCTGCCACGTCCGCCTTGAAGGCCTCAAACTCCTCGCTGCGGCTCCGCAGCGCCCCCTGCAGGAGGGCCAGCTGCTCCGTGGAGACGGCCGACTGCTGGACCTCCTCCAGACGGGCCTTCATCTCCGTGTGCAGCGACAGCACCTGAGCGGGGAGGTCCGAGGTCTTCAACTGCTCAGCCGTGGCCAAAGCAACGCCCACCTGCTTCTGGGCCTGCACGTAGGACTCCTCCAGGGCATGCAGCCGCTGCTCCATACCCTCTGAGCTGTGGAGCTGGACAGGGAGGTCAGAAAAACACTTATATTTACACTACATCCTTTTTATTATTATAGCCATGTTATGACTTTCTGTTAAGCTTTGAAACAGGCTGCAGTGTCATATACAAGGTACTCTGCAAATAAAGTTGAATAAAGTCAAAATCATCTGTAGTTCATAATAGCCATTTTTTCCAGATGCTTGCATCCAGACAGTTAGCCAGCTTGAATACAAACGATTTAAACAGCTGGAGTGAATATTCTTGGATTTCACCTATTCTCATGTTCAGTACCTTACTCAGGGACACAATAGTAAACCACACACCTACAACCTCAGACAGAAGCCCAGTTCCATTAACAATGCACAACGCTGCCACTGGGTTAACACACATACCAGAGGGATTGAAAGAGTGGCAGAAAGACCCAGTCATTCAGCCTGAGGTAACAGCCTGAAAGGCAGGAAATAGCAACGTGGCAGAAGAATGAGGTAGTATGTGTGTAGAAAGACAAACAGGAGAATACGACCATCAGCAGAAACGCTTCTCCGTTTTTAACCATATTCACATATTCAAAGCTGCAGAAGGCAGGGAGGAAGCCTGCTGAGACTTATTTTGCAAAATATTTCAAGAGGAAGCCTGCCAGAACTTATTTTGCAAAATATTTCAATAGGACAGGCAAGGAAACTGTGTCACTTGCATAATTTTGTTTTTATTTTGTGGCACGGTCTATCTGTAAGTGATGTAAAGCATGTTTCCTCAACATCAGACTCAGTTTTATTGATCACTGGATGAATCTTTGGCAGTTATGGCTCTGAATGCAAATACACATCAATTGTAAAGGTTGTGTGGTCCACATGAGCAGGAATCATTGTATTCCACTGCGTTTATCTTGTGTGATTGTGTTTGGATCGAATTTAGATGGGAATTCTAATTTCTTCAGTCTTATTAAAAAAGTTTCCGTCATAAAAAACTGACAATGAATGCGGTTGTTGCAAACTGGCAGAGAACAAAGCATCGAACTGTAAGACAATTGCTAAAGCAACGAGAGAGATGCATAACAACGCATGAAATTAAGCAAAAACATGTTATAATGCACTTACGTGTGGGACATAATCGCACACCTTTCAACCGGAACCGTAAATAAATGCCAATTACCAACGGTCGAGCTTTGTACATTGTGTTCCAACGCATTGGATATGCACACACGCGTACAGTAGCTACACGCGTGCAGAACAAAAAAAAAAAAAAGAGACTAGGCTCTATCAGGCCTAGATTATAGACTTGCTCATTTAATTCAATGCGGTCTCGGTGTGATCGTTCCGAACTATAAATATAGTACGCGTCCCAGCAGCTGCGTGCTACTTCACCTTAACAAGTGGTTAGAAATAGCATCATCTGGGACTCACTTCGCCGGAGAGCGTGGCAGTATGAAATATGATATTGGTGGACGACTGTCAGCAAAATAATGAACTTACAACTACTACTAGAAATTGCATGGAGCAAAAAGTTGAGAAAGGGGGACCATTCAATTGTTCAAAGGTTGTGGACAATGGGACATGATGAATAAATATGTGAGCTGTGCAATTTTTAACAAGTGTGTGTAAATATTAATTCAGAAAGGACCTGTATTAGGAGATGTGCTAAGGCCAAAACAGGCATTTACTTTTAAAAGCAGAGCCAAAAAAGTTTGTACTGAAAAAAAAACAATTTAATTGGAAGTAACTTTTTAATACTGCAGACTGAAAAACACGTTTAGACAGTTTAAACCCATTTTGACCTTATAGTTGACACGGGACCCTTTATTTTAGACAGTAATGCTCAGATTGGCATTTTAATATGTAGTCGTGGTTACCTTTTCGTTTGTCTTTCGAATTTCTTCTTGGAACGACTGGAGCTTCACCATTTTCATTTGTACCCCCATGAGGTTGTCGGCCAAGTAGGTTATGGTCTGGTGCTGCTGGAGGCAGAACCAGGCGACAGTTCCCCCTCCGATCACGATCATTAGGAATAAAATAAACAATAATGCGTAGTGATTTCCTCCTCGCGACTCTCCCTCCAAAGCTTCGTGTTTAAAAGAGTTCTCCTCGAATTTGTGGTTGTTTTTCCCTTTTCGGTGCCGTGCTGTCATTTTAAAGTCGTGTATTCTGAATCCAGAGAGGAAGAACAGCAAAAATGCTATATGATGCGATGCGCTACAATGTTAGCTAGAGCGCATACGTTATCGCGAGGAATTTGGCTTCCTTTTGTTGAATCTACGCTCTTGCGATTCTAAAGGTGTTCATTCATAGGATATCAAAAAGTATCGAAAAGCTGCCTGAGTGGCGAGGGGGTGGTCTACGGGCAAATAAGGAAAAAGGCGTGGTGGTGAGACCCGTTGCAGGAAGAGAAGCCAGCATGGAAGGGCGTTCCAAGGCTGTGAGTGGCTAGTCTCGCTGCACCATGTGTGCTGTTATCTAATGAAAAAGTCACACGTGCGCTAGTGAGGTATATAACTCAGAACCCCCAAAGCCTCTCTCCGCCCCCCTTTTCTTTTCCCCCAACTCCCCCTCAGTTTTGGTGGCCACGCGTATTCTTACCCTGGATTCGCGTAATTCTTGATGTTCAAAAAAAACCTTGGGAAGTATTACAATGAGTTGAAACCAACTTCATTGCAGATGGCTGTTATCTAATGATCTGATCAAATATATAGGCCTGTAAACCGTGAAAAGTGAGCCATTACAGTTCTAAGCAAGCAATACAGCTTCATTGCTGACATTTTGTAGTACTGTAAATTAAACACATTCCACAAGTTTTGTGTTTGTGAATAAAGTAATGATATACACCCAGTGAACAGTGGTATTTATTACACTTATTTTGTAGTCTTATTGGTCTTCTGTTGCTCACTGGATGTTTTTTGTTTTTTGCACCATTCTTCGCACCAAACTCTAGAGACTGTTGTGTGAGAAAATCCCTGGAGATCAGCAGTTCCTGAGATATTCAGACCACCCTGTCTGGCACCAACAATCATTCCATGGTCAAAGTCACTTAGCATATTTGTATTAACAAGCTGGTGCACAGGTCTACCTAATAATGTGTTCTACCTAATGAGTGTATGTCATTGCTGTTTATATGTTATTTGCTCAACAATGATATTGTAATGTGTTCTTCGAGAGCCATTCATTGGTTTAATCTGAATAGCACTCAAAAATCTGCTACAAAATAAGCAAATGTTTGAATAATACAAGTTTCAGCATGCTATTTCAACAACTGTATGTTTTCTGTCATTTCCACTCGAGACATGGGTTTTCTCCGGTCTGATGCACACTTATCTTTTTCTTGTCCTCCTGTTACTTATGATTCATTGCATGATTATTTGTGAAAAGCATTTTCTTACATGTTAGAGCTGGTATTTTGTGACAGCAATGATAATTGTATTATTTTTATTATTTTTGTGTACCCTTAAACTAATAGACTGTGAGTGTAACCATGTCAAGGACTGTAATACTCAGGATTTCTCTTTATTCTTCATTTTTGTATATTGAATAAATTACAGTTAATTATTAAACAAATACACTCAGACACACAATTAATTCCTAAACTGAAGCAGAAGAAACATTTAGCTCCATATAAGATCGTACGTTTTTGAATATATAACTTGCGTTATATCTATGCCATTTTAGTTCAAAACTATACCAAACAGCAACAATGTGATTCATTAGTTAAAAAAGCCATTTACTGTAAGCCTCATTTGTGTTTAACACATCATCATTACATGCTTGCTATATTGATTGGAAATTGCCTGTACTCATAAACAAGCAGAAGTGAAACCAGTGTTTCATTTTGCCACAATCTCAACTTAATATGTAATATGTGCAAATGCCACACCTTTGAAACAAACACATAAAAAGAGCTCTCTCATGTTTCACACCAGAGAAGCTGCTAATCAAGTGACTCCAGGGGGTCTCTCCTGGCTCTTTGTTCCTGGGCGTGGAGAGCAGAGACTTTATGGATTCATTAAATAGGGAATCTTCAAACAAAGACACGAAGCAACACAGCAAGGGCAAGAGGCTGCTTATATTGCCTTACACGCAGTCCCAAACCCCCTGATAAGTAAAATATCACAAACTCAATCTGGTACCACATCAATCCAGAAAACAATGGAAACTACACACCGATGGGTCTTTTATGAGGAAAAAATAAATGGGAATACGAATGAATGAATGCAATTTGTCAAAATTGAGGTCAAATTGAACTCAACAGTTGAATGAATGCAATTTGTCAAAATTGAGGTCAAATTGAACTCAACAGTTGAAATAAATACAAAAATATTGTCTATATCTGTGAGAAACATCCCATTTTCGAGCCTAAGGTAACCTAACTGTAAGTGAACGTTTGGCATCTGTATGGGAAAGTGAGGAATCACTTTTTTAGTCTAAATAACACTGCACAACACATTTGAATGCCAAGTTGGTGCAGGATGTCACATAGCATTATGTTTATTGCATGTTTACTATCTAATCCCAGCAAATAAAAATAAAAAATAAAAAAAATCATATACTATCAATATAAAAAAGGGTTAACTGGCTTTTAAGAGATGTCAAACACTGAATGGGCTCAAATTGACCCCAAATATAATAGGAGGGTTAATTTTCAATAAATTGCCTTGGAGGTGCATATGTGCACTAGGGAACGTCTTTCTTTGTTGATTAAAACACTGGAACACGGTCTAAGCCCAAGGTTTTTTTCTCTGAACATCATGGGGGCTGTTGAGTTACTAGGTTACCAGTGATTGGCTTGCTTCATTCAGCCATTTAATTACATACACATCTGACATAGAGCTGGAAAATGGGGCTAATCTAGACCTAATAAATTAAATCCAACAAATACATTTTTTTGTGCTTATCGGACCATGGCATTGCAGTGTATACTGAGATTTAGAAACATGTAACTACAAAAAATGTCATTGTAACAACAAAAATATACACAATAAGGTAGCACAATGTGAAGCATACGGTGAATCCTGGGAAAACTTCAGTTAAGGGCTTGATATCATCCTCAAGCCCTCAAAGACATGCACGTCAGGTTAGGTGTGCTCCTGCGGTTGCCCTTGACCATTGCACTGGTCTCAGAACTGGAGCTGATCCCCAGGATACAGCACTGTGCTCACTGTTCCTAAGTAACTAGGATGGGCTAAATCTAGAGCATAAATTCAGTAAAGTATATCTTATCGTATTCTTGGTGCTTCTTATTCTGCAAAGAAAGAAAGAAAAGATGGAAAAAGCAAGTCACAAATACACAGTGTACCATTTGAACATTTGAGAAAAGGGAGAGGGGCCACATTGTTATTTAGCTGTCAGGGATCCATGTTGACAGACAGGTCAAATGCTTGACCGAGAAGTATATAGCAGTGTAGCAGTGTAAACTGCAGAGTAAAAATGTGATGTAGAAGCTACATAAATTGGTACCCTATGTGCATTTTTCATTTTTTAATATAATCTGCTAATAACAATTTTCAGGTCAAGGGCCTGACTTTAGGCTGCTGATGTACCCTTGATTAAGGTACACTTGTATTAGATACTGTAAAGAGTATTGTGTGTAGAAAGCCAGGCTTTTAATGGCTCTGCGTTACCTCGGACGGTGAGTTTGGTGGAGCACTCTGACCTCCCCAGCGAGTTCTCAGCCATGACCGTGTACTCGCCGTGGTCCTTGGGCCCCACCCTGAGGATGAGCATGGAGCACACACCACATGTGTTGGAGATGTAGTAGTTGGTGTTGGTGTTGAGGCTGATGTTGTTGTGGTACCAGGTGATGTGTGGCTGTGGGTTCCCGGTCACCGCACAGCTCATGTAGCACTCGTAGCCCTTGGGAGCCAGGTGCATCTTCAGCGGCACCAGGAATTTGGGCACGCTCTGCAAGTTGCAGGGTTTAAACACGGGTGTGTTCACCTCAAATTTTTCTGGGGAAAGGCACAACACAGCGTTCAGAGTGCTGGACATTTTGACTGTGGGCTGTTTGTTTCAAATCTTAGGACACACTCCGGTTGTGCCCTACCAAAGGTAATAATAACTTCATTTACGCAGCGTTTTTCAAACAGTTCAAATGTGTTTTACAAAGTGTTCAAGATGAAATATTGAAGGTACAGCCTTAGTTTTTGGTACATGTATCTTCTATTTAACATCTCTGATTCACCATCTGAATGAAGAAAGGTGAAAATCTATGCAAATCCTTCTCAAGTTTGTTTTGGTGTTATTTGGCGATTGAGTGTTGAAAGACTGACGTTTGCCTCGTGGGAGGGGGTCCTATGTAGATGAATGGATCTCAGTAGGCTCTGTTTGGAATTGATATCCTCTGTCCTGTGTTAATGGGACTGCATTTCATGTTGTATGCAAAGATAAGAGGCTGTGGGGAAGGGGCTCTAAGACAGTTATTTAATCACACTAAACCAGTTGGCAAGGGAGAGATTTGTTTCAATTTTCTAGAAGGATTGAATTAAAAATAAGATGAACAAATTAAATGAATTTAAGCTGTGTGTGTGTTTGTTTGCATATTCATATCATATTCAGTCTAACCAAAGTAAAAACATCCCTTTAATAAAACCTAGGGCCTTCTAGCTGTGTAATAGAGAGTAAACAAGAAAAACTACATGAGTCATGGGTCTTTTGCTTAAATTTTGGTTTCATGAAAAAACTGGTTTAAGCAGGTGGTTTTAATGTTGTGGCTTAGCAGTGTATGTAATCATTTTAGGAAGAACTAGTCTATGTCCATGCTTCAAAATGACCAACAGATTTAGTGGTGGTAACGGGATGGTACATTTTAAGTAGTGCCATATCTTTATTTACAAAACAGGTTGTAACTAAACCTGGCTCAAACAACAATTTGAAATACCAAGCCACCCCTAAAATTCCTGCAGATTTCAAACCATTTTATTCAGCACTAACATTCACAATACATTTCTCATTCAAGTTCTTTTTAAGTAAATGTTTCCTTCTCAGGGAACTGTGTTTTCAGATCGGACCAGTGAATGGGTTAAATTATTTTGACTACATATGTGAAGGTCTGGTACTGAATAAGGGCCTTTTGGGGTTGAATGACCAAACCTCTTTTCCGGGTGGTTCCCCAGGTGGGAGACTCGGAGGGCTCTGACATGCCCATGTCGTTCTTGGCGTAGATGCGGAAGTGGTACTCGTGCCCGGGCAGGATGTTGCAGGCGGTGTACTTGTTGTTGAAGGCCCGGTCGGCCACAGTGTTCCAGGTTTGCTTGGTGGAGTCCCGTTGGGAGACCATGTAGTGCAGCCGGTCGTCACGCTTCTCATCCGGGGATGGTTCCCAATTCACCGTCACCGTCCCGGGAACGTTCTCCTCCAGCTCCACTGGACCCGGCGGCTTGGGGTCATCTGCAAACGGGTCAGACATGGTTATGTACAGGCAAGAGCGTCACGCCTATTCACTTTGAGGAGGTGGGTGGCCCCTTCGTCTCCTGGTGCATTTGTCCATTTACAATATGCAATAAAGTGCATGCTTTAATTAAATTTCTGTCAAATTTTAATTCTAATCCTTTTCAAAGTACTACTGTATGTGTTTTTTCAAAATGGAGCTGTGAGTCTGGTCCATCTCTGAAGTGAACAGATTTTTTAAATCACCCCCTAAAAATGCATGGCAAAACTATTACCATACTATACTATTCATGAATCCTGCCTGGGTCACACCTACCCTGCCTAGTTGACAGTATTAAATCAACATAATGTTTATGATTTTATACAGGCTACAATTTAAAGAAAGCTGTTTGTCATTCAAGCTTCATATTTAGTCTTTGGCTCTAATCTCCATTTTATAATCCCTTTGGGGATGGTTATATTGAATGGAAAAATGCTTTTCAACATGGCTTTTAAGAAACTTTTACCCCTTGACCCTTGTGCATAGACCTTTGTACCCTGAATAATGCAACAAAAAATGCTTTACCATCCACTGTTTAACAGCAAGCAGCTTGACCGTATATTACCTGTGACTCTTATCTCAACACTGAAGGTTTCCTGTCCAACCAGGTTTTTGATGATGATGGTATAGACCCCTGTGTCACTGCGCTCTGAAGAGGGAATCAGAAGCTGGGACATTCCCTCAGTGTTGCTAATGGTGACCCGTTTTTGGATGGGTACACTGTCCTTCAGCCAAACTACATCTGGCCAAGGGGAGGCCTGCAAACAATGGAGAACCCTGCTCACTGTCAACACATTAAAGGGCACACCACTATGTTACGACTGTTTCACATGGGCTTATGTTAGGTTTTTATATGTACATAAAGAATAAAAGAAATATACAGTATACAGTTGTACGCAATAATTACAAGTTGATTACTTAAGTTACAAAAAAAGTTACAAAAGATTGCTTTTTCATTTTTACTATTTATGAATTATAAAAAAGGGAAAAGGCCCTGTGCAAACATTTGAGAACCCTTTTGGATTATTCTTAGTTACTTTTTAAAAAGATGATTACTAAGGTCCAGATCCAGGTGATTTAGGGCTTCAATAAGACAGGTGAATATAATTCCAGGGCTGAACTTTTTATTCTGAACCAACTCCATGACTCCTAAAGTATCCAACTGTAGTGGCTGTTCTGTCTGGTGTTAACAACCATGGGTTCCTCTAAACAGTTGTCCAAGGATGTCAGAATGGAGTTTGTTCATTTCCACCAAGAAGGAGAAGTCTACAAAAACTCTTTTAACATTTCAAACTGCCCATTTCCACTGTCAGAAACATTAATAGAACTTGGAAGATAAATGGACCAGTTGAAGCCTTTAGAGAGAAGAACACCTTGCCAACTGTTAAGCACAGAGGTGGATCCATTATGCTTTGAGGTTGTGTGGCAGCTGGAGGCACAGGAAATATTGTGTGAGTGGAAGGAAAAATGGATTCCACCAAATATTAAATTCCAGAGGCTAATGTTCTAATGTGTCAGTTTAGACATTGAAGTTGAAGAGAGGTTGGGTCAAGGCACTGATCCCAAGCACACCTCAAAATCAACTATGAAGTACCTCCAGGAAAGATGGATGGAGGTTTTGGAATCTTGCATATCATTGAAAATTTCAAATATTCTGTACATGCAAGGAGGCTTAAGAATATTTATGAGCTAGAGATGTTCTGCCAGGAAGAATGGGGGAAAATTCCAAACGCGAGGATTGAACGACTCTTAACTGGCTACAGGAAGCGTTTTGCATTTTGCATTTCTGACATAGTTGCCTCAGGAGGAGTTACAAAGTACTAACTGACAGGGTTCCCAAACCTTTGCACAAGCCCTTTTACCTTTTTTTTTATTATTTTGAAACTGTAAAACTTAAATCTTGCTTTACATTATTGGCATTTGGCAGACACTCTTATCCAGAGCGACGTACAGTTGATTAAACTAAACAGGAGACAATCCTCCCCTGGAGCAATGCATGGTTAAGGAAGAACCACCAAGCTTGCGTGTCCCAGTCATGTACCTTAACCACTACGCTACAGGCCGCTTTAGAATTTGTATAAATGTGTCATGTTTAGAGGTCAGGTTCACTTCTGTTCACCAAGATATTAATTATAAAAGGCTTTTAAATTACGGTATATGACACTGCCAAAGTCAATCATTATGTACATGGTCTATCCAACCAAGCACTCTATCTGGGTTTATTTCTTTGGATGGGTAATTTTATATTTCCTTCGGGATCACACATAGTTTATACAATGTGATTAACTTGGTCCTTCATGCAAAATGTGATGTTTTTGTGATGTTCGATTTATCTCACCTGAAGAATGAGAAAGTGCTTTGTGAAATATTGAATTATAGAAGTTCCATTTGCTATATTAATGTGTATGTAAATGCTGTTGCTTCTCACCTCAAAGTTGACATTGATCCGCACTGCATTTCCTGCTCTTACCACCATGAAACTCTTCATTTTGGCATCTGTGAATTTTGGTCTCACTGAAATTCAAACACAGATTATGGAATAAACCCACTACAGCAAATAATCACTGTAACCATGTCCCACATATTGCATAATTTGTGGGACAAAAAAGAGGTGAGTTTGCCAGCAGCCGGATGCTTAGTGCTTAAAATGTGAAATGTATAGAAATATACACCATTGAAACTAAGGGAAAATAATTAAAAATAGTGTAAATACATGTAGAATAAATACAATGGCATTTGTGAAATTGATGCAGGACATTGACAGGGAGCATGAAATACAACTCATTCTCTGGGGTTTGTTTTCAAGCACCCGTTGTGCAAATGTTGAACTTAATACAGAAAGCGATGGATCGATGATACTGGAAGGACTGAGACATGAAAAGGGAGGTATATGTTCCTTTCTCACCGGGAGGGGGCATGGCAGTGATGTAGTTGTCCAGATCTTGGGGTACCCCTTCTCCGCCCTCGTTTGTGGCGATCACCCTCACCCAGTACATAGCCATGGACTTGAGGCTCTTCACAGTGAAGGCGGTCATGATTACAGGATTCATGTTGCAGCGATTCCAGTCCTGGCTCTCAGCTGGCCTAATTTCCACAAAGTACCCTTTGGCCTCATCCTGCACCCCTGCCTCCTCAGTTGGTTTAGTCCAGGCCAGAGACAAAGAGGTGTAGGTGGATTCAGTCACCTTCAGGTCCATGACCTTGCCAGGCGGCTCTGAAAAGACAGTGCTGGAGTCAGGAAGCCTCCTTCTGAGACTCGTCTCAGCACTTCAAGGTAAGCAAGAGGTCTGCACTGGCCACGTGAGTACCAATAGTGTTGTTCCTCATCATCTGCCACAGTACAGTCTATTTCTATGTCAATTCAACAAATGATTGAAATTGAATTGAAATTGAAAACAAAGGTTGTATTACAATGAAATATAATGATTATATTTGGTATATTAATTCTAATAGGATTTTCAAGCAGAATAAGGTGAGGTCAGCTGTTTAAAAGGCCAGGCAATATGTGCAATATTTTAAATGTTCAGATATTTTAAACAGGCAGATTCACTGGCTGTTTTCTTCAAATCTCAATATTCACCATTTCAAGTGAATATTTTATTGTAGCTTTGTAAGTCACGTTTGAATAAACATCTGCTAAATTACTGTAAATTGTATAAGAAGAAAAGTATATTTGTGATAAATAACAGCACAAATGGCATTGGTATCATTATGGCCATACAGGGGCCAAATTTGTTTTTGATCCACAGCTGAAAAAAGTCTCAGGACCTCAAAGTCTGCAAGTGTACCAGATTTCCTGTGATAACGTCACTAAAGGGCTTCCCTGTGCCACAAATGAGAGATCATGGTGCATGGTACATAGGTTTCTCACCAAAGGCCTTCATGCAATAGAGACTTTCATATCAGGTTACACATGAAATTAGTTTCTGTAAACTGATGTTATGGTACAGTTACATTTCCCATGGTTCTTTTATCTTACCCTTTGGATCTCTGGCAGTCACAAAATCAGATGGTATGCTTGGCTCGCCCACCCCAGAGACATTTATCGCTGACACACGGAATTCATACACCATTCCCACTATGACGTCTTTCACTGCATATTTCTTCCCTGGGGGTAAAAAGAACGGAATACAATATAAATGTAAAATAATTGTAAAAATGAATAAATCATGCCCATAATAACATGTTAAATCTGATTAAATGTACAGTGTTGAAAACAATTTTGTCCCCGTTGTGTTTTACACAATATTGTTAATATAACTTTGAATTTGAGAAAATGAATGATAATAAATGAATGTATGAATAAATTAATGAAATTAGAATTTTGCCCACTTAATATCTATCTGCCATTTGGTTATAGTGTGGTTTTGGGTACATTGAATGTTCTCCTGAGTGTGTGAAAGCTCACTGCTTTGGGACACTGAATCTGACCTTGGATAGGCTCATCTTGCGGGTTCACAGGACTCCACATGTTACTGCCCCTTTTGCGTTTCTCCAGATTGTAGCCCAGGATATGAGACCCTCCAGTGTTGGTTGGAGCAGTCCAGGTTAGATTAATACAGTCATTGAAGGCACTGACCACTTTTGGAGGGGCAGGTGGACCAGGGTATGCTGGAGCAGGATAAAAGGAAAACATCTATTCCACAAGTTCCCAAAAATATAACTGTATTAATACTTAATTCATCTTCATTTTTCATAAAAATACACTTACAAAAATACTGTCTATTGATGTACCCTCTTAAGCCGCATTATGTCAGAAATGGCTATGGATATCAATGAATAAATGGATATATAATCATGCCCTGAGATTTTAATAAGTCAGATGAACCAATGTGCTGTACAATGTAAACAAGGCAGTTATAATAATTATAAGATTAAATTATAGACTGGCAGGTGAAAACACTGAGGTCCAAACTGCTGAAAGTATCAGGTCACTGAAACTGTGGAAAATGTTCAACCACAACATAAAGCTTTTTTTGGCCAGTTGTACCCTGTGTATTTCCAATCGCCCAGGTCCTACTGAGGAAACACTGCTACAACACTGCTATATTAATTCACATAGCTTAGAACGCTAATTAAGTAAAGCTTCGAATAATTGGTTGAATTTCTAATTAAATCCATAAAGACATAATCAAGTAATAACAATAGAATACATCTTCCAAATGAATATGCTACTGTATTACTACACTGAATAACAGTGACTTGTGGTATTTCCTAAAGACCTAAAAACAATGAAAGATTTTGAATCTATTATTACCATTCAATGACAGTTTCATTTTTACCCTCGATTTGAATAGCACTATCCCATTAGGTGACTTGGCTGTATTGACTGACTCTGGGGAAGAGTGGCAGATATCCACGAAGGAGAGAGAACCCGAGCCAGCAAACAGCGGCCCACTAACAGCCCGCTATCATTCTGCCAGCAAACGGATAGTGGAAAATGGTGCAGTCCGCTAGCAGTCAGATGAGTTGAGGTCATCAGGCTGAGAATCAGCTGTTAAACGATTTTGCTCTATCTGGTGAATAGTCCTGAATAGTCCTGAATAGTGAATAATCATTCAGCACAGACAAGCTCACCCTTAACACCAGCCATGATGTCCTCTGTCTCCAGTGGCTCGCTCACGCCCTCCTCGTTCACAGCCCTGACACGGTAGCAGTACTTCCTGCCGTGTTCCACGCTGGAGTCCTTGTAGGCCGCTTCAGCGGATGGGACCTGGCCCAGCTTCGTCCAGGTGTTGCGGCCCACCTGCTGCCGCTCCAGGGCGTATCCCTGCAGCTGGGAGCCGCCGTTGTCCTTTGGTGGTCTCCATTTTATATGAATGCAGGAGGCTGAGTTTTCCACCACCTCCACCGGGCCCAGGGGAGGGCTGGGCTTGTCTGTGAGGCCACCCAATGTCAGGTCAATGTTATGTTGCATTAGGTTACACTATATTGTATTATACCATATTGCACTGCATCGCGATAATATGCAGTTATATATTATATATTACTCTATTAGCTGCCATTCTTAATATGAGTACATTCAAATATACTTGAGTGGCAAAGACCTGGCTCAGAACACTCCCAGAGGTGGGACAATATACGATGAGAAATGCTAAAGCACTAAGGCGAATACCTATGCCAACTTCATACCATGCCAAGTTGATGACAGGTTCAGGCCTTGAATTTGAATGCCTGGGCATTCAATCTCACTGCAATGCACTTTGCCATTAGCCTAGAGAAATAGTCTTTAATTTAGTCTCCCATTAAAACTAGAGAGCAGTTATTTTACGTTGTCTCTGGCCATACTCACCAAGGACAATGAGCTTAGAGACAGCCTCAGTGTTGCCGTAGTCGTTCTTCACCTTGAGCTTGATTTCTCCGGTGTCTTTGCGCTGGCAGGTCCTGAGGAGCAGGCGGCTGTGGGAGGACGTGATCTCCATCTTGGCGTTGGGGTTGTCCAGCAGATCCTGCTCTTCTTTGAACCACTGCACCTTCGTTGGCTCACCACCCACAAGCAGCATCTTGAAGGAGGCATTCTGCCCCGCCTTCACAATGACGGGCTTGGAGAATTCGGCCAAGGCATCTTCGTTAAACCTTGGTGGGTCTAATATGAACAAAAATATAGAATTAAGTACTTATGAAGACTTTTATGTAAACTATGTTAATTCATGGAGAAATAGATACAAGCACATTAAAACAGCCACATGTAAGTTCAGGTCCAGAAGGAAATACATTTTAGTTTATACATTTAGTCATTTTAATCCCTGTTAGAACAGTCTAATGGATGCATGATGGTGCATGCTAAACTCAGCACAACCTGGGATTTCTGCCCCCCCCCCCAACAGACTTTTTCCACTTCCTGTCCCTCCCCCTGAACTAATCTCACCAATTTTTGTTTGTTCTCTGAGATACGTGTTATTAAAGCACATGCTTAAAGAAATTGGAACACAATAGCCATCTTGCTAATCTTTTTTGGAGAATTTGAAATCTGGATGATTCAAGAACAGTGCAAAGCCTCACAAGGTGCACAGGGTTGTTATATGAAAAAAATATTTCTGTGCAAAAACACAACATACATAATAAACAACATCGAAACACACAACAGCTGGTGACAATGAATGAATGTTAATAATTCCTGAGATGTCCAGCCCATTAACTTCCCCGAATTTCCAAATGCCATTTCAGGAAACTGTAAAATCTGACAGTTATAGACTCTCAGTTAACAAATCAAAAAACTACAAACTGAGAGTTTCCTGCTGGTGGAAATAATGACTCTCTGGCCTGAGCACCAGCTACAGTGTGCCTTACCGCTATGTGTTCTAACCTTCCACAAAGATCATTGCTTCGGTTTTGCGTCCTTCTGCGTCAAAGCGGTATTTTCCTGTATCGTCCGCACAGCAGTTATCGATCTTCAGTTTGTGGCAGGCCCCATCTTTAGAAGGTGTCAGTCCATCTCTGGGTAATAACTGACACATGGGCAACAGAGTTTGGAGAGTAGAGCAAGATCACTCTCACAGAAATACTCCTGAGAATATTTTTATTTTCAATTATTGATACCAACGCTCAATTTTAGAATGGGAAGCTCATGTTCAGGATTGGGGACAATGGAAACATCACAACATCTAAATAAAGCTCCTCAGTTAGATTTTATATGACATATTTTGCAAGAAACAAATTCTAGTTGAAATACATTTCAATGGCTTTTAAACATTTAAGATAAAACATTTAAGATAAAATAAATGGCTGAATTTATACATTTCCTTTACAAGTTATCATGAAAAAAATAAAAAAGACCAGTAGATACTGGTATACAACATCTTTCTGATAAAAACAGTCAAAGTATATAGAATCTCACCTTTTTCCCATCTTTGAACCATTCTCCATTGCAGTTTTCCTTGCTCAACTTGCAGACCAGCTCAGCTGGTTGGCCAACCTTGACATTCATGTCAGACAGCCCGCTGATGAACTGAACCTCAGGACCTGGGTAGGTCAATGGGGCAAAAGTAAGGCACTGCAACATTTGCCTCATAAAGTAGATCACCGTCAGAATATTCAGGCCAGGATTCAATCAACATTTATTTAACACTGATGATAAAGTACTGTACTCTTAAGCATCTTCAGAAAAAGTGTCTGTCAAAATGATCTGGCCAACCTGTTATGGACAACTGTTGATTGAATCCAGTCACCTTTATTTCGGGCACGAGGTGTACTAACCAAAATTATGATTTGAATTTTGGTTCTTCTATAGTGAAAGTAGGAATACGTACAGTAAAATGCCCTGAGACTGTATTTGTGCTGCACAAGCGTTCTGTATTGACTGACTTTTTTTAACTTATCATCATTTTTTTACAGTCTGTTCTATAATTCTCCCTGTTCCATTTTCCCTGAATTTACAAGTTCCAGAGAATCATTTTAGAAAACTTTTAAATCTTACACAATGCACAGATTCACAGTTACCGGATCCAATAAAAATATATAGAGAGCTTCCTGCAGGTGAAAATAATGACTCTGGCCTGAGCACCAGCTACAGTGTGCCTATGTGTTCTAACCTTCCACAATGATCATTGCTTCAGTTTTGCGTCCTTCGGCTTCAAAGCGGTATTTTCCTGTATCGTCCTCCTGGCAACTGTCGATCTTCAGTTTGTGGCAGGCCCCATCTTTAGAAAGGGTCAGTCCATCTCTGGGTAATAACTGACACATGGGCAACAGAGTTTGGACAGTGGAGCAAGATCACCATTAAAATAATATCCCTGAAAATATTTCAACAATGAATTGACACCAATGCTGGAGACAATGGAAGCACCCTAACTAGGGCTACCAGATTGTCTCCCTGTTTTCTCACATTGTACTGCAGTCCTCCGGCAGCTAGAGGTCACAATAGCTTTTTTGACAAGCCCCTTCAAGCAATTATCCAAGTTGCACCACCTCAATAAACTAAATTGATGGAGTAATTGCCACTAATTAGGCACAGAATGATTGACAGCGATGTTCACAAGCAACACACATGTTAAATTCAAATTGATTACTTAATACTGTGGACATGCTCCAGTATTTTAAAACTTTGTGCAGAGGCAGGATTGGTTCGGTTAAAATCCGTGGGAAATTCCCCCATTAAAATTAAGAGCAGTTACAGTATGACATTTGAAATAGTTAAATAAAAAACAAATGAATGACTCAAGTAACTAACTAATCATGGTCTTCATTCAAGATCTAAAGTATAATCAAGTGTCTTAGTGTTAGGCTTAGACATAAACAAGCAGCCACACCAGCCATTTTTGGATGAGACTGGACATACTTGCTTTTTATGGATTCATTATTATTTTTTATTTTTTTTGCAGTGATACTCAACCCAGATCCAGAAGAGCCATAACATCTGCTGATTATGTTTTCCTTAAGATTAGCAACCAAATAAGACATAAGAAACCGGCTGACTATGTAATCAACTGCTTTAACTGATAAATTGCGGTGCTACTCAAGTTCTGAGTAACAACAAAAGCTAGACTCTCTGGCTCTCCATTACCAGTACTGTGGACCACTGGCTCAAAATATGCTTTTTATAGCACCCAAACTCTCATCCATGTTCATTTTTCTTCCTGACTCTCTCCATATTAGATCAACTAATTGTTTAAATGTCTCAATTAGAAATTAAATTGCACAATTAGTCGCTTGACTGTGTTGTTGGAGTGCCTATGGGGACCCCTGGAGGATAACGATTAAAATGCAAGTTTAAATCCCTACAGGTCACAGGGTGGAGGCAAACAGATGGCCCCAATCATAACATCCTATTAATGACCCGCATGTTTGATTTCATGTGACACATTTTCATGTTGCTATAAAATTGTTCCACACTAAAAAACTATCAACAGGAAAACTATGAAACCTTCCGCCACATTTCTGAAAGTCATACTTACAAAGTTTTAGGATACTTGAAATACATTTAAAAGCTAAAACTAAATTTTAAATTTTCATTTAATACATTTTGTATTACTGGTAGGTCATAGTTATAAAAAACACAAAAAACAACAACAAAATCAGACCAGTAGGCACAGGTATAATTTTTTCTCACCTTATTCCCATCTTTGAACCATGCACCATCGCAGTTTTCATTGCTTAACTTGCAGACCAGCTCAGCCGGTTGGCCCTCCTTAGCATTCGTGTCAGACAGCCCTCTGATGAACTGAACTCCAGGATCTGGGTGGACCAGTGGCAGAAAATTCAGGTACTGCAACCTCAAAGTACATCACTATCAGAATATTCAGACTGGGATTCAATCAATATCATATTGGTAAATACAGAACAAAGTACAATGGTTGTATATTAATTATTTACAGAAACATGTTTAATTAATTTCAGTCAAAATGATCATGCCAAACCGTAAAGAACAAATGTTAATTCATTGTATCTGAGACTGTAAATCAAATTCAACAAAACTTTGACTGTACTGCACAAACTTTCTCAAGTCAAGTTACATTTCATAATTTATTACAGTCAGTTGACTAATTTGGATGTTCACCCACTTTCCCAGAATTTACAGGTTCCAGAGAACCACTTTAGAAAACTCATCAATCAAAATATACTGAGGGGTACTTTCCTGCAGGTGAAAATAATGACTTAGCATAAGCTACAGTGGATCTGACCACATGCATTCTGTTCTAACCTTCCACGATGATCATTGCTTCTGTTTTGCGTCGTTCTGCTTCAAATCTGTATTTTCCTGTATCATCCGCCTGGCAACTGTCGATCTTCAGTTTTTGGCTGGCCCCATCTTTAGAAAGGGTCAGTCCATCTCTGGGTAATAACTGACACATGGACAAGTGAGAGAGTGAAGCAAGATCACCATTACAAAACTACCCCTGAAAATATTTCCATCATTGTATTGACACCAGTGTTAATTTTCAAAATGGGAAATTTGTGACTTATTTTGTGATTGGAGACAATGGAAACAACACTACATCCAGATAACGGTGAAGTTTTATCTGATATCATATGCTTCCACATTGTATATCTAATGCACAGGAAAACATTTGAACCTTCTGACACAATCCCCAAGTATTCACACAGTTTAAATTAGGTACATTTAAATGGTGAAACTACAGTTTAAATGTCTGAGACATAAATCTTGCATGCCATCATTACTTGCATGCCATAATTACAGATACCACAATTTATTAGTCATCATTAAAAAAACAGACCACTAGATACTGGTGTACACTTTCTTTCTGACAGTGGAAGTATATAGAAATCTCACCCTTTTCCCATCTTTGAACCATGCCCCATTACAGTTTTCCTTGCTCAACTTGCAGACCAGCTCAGCCGGTTGGCCCACCTTAGTACTTGTGTCAGACAGCCCGCTGATGAACTGAACCCCAGGATCTGGGTGGACCAATAGGGGCAAAGTCAGATGCTGCAACATGTACCTCATTATGTAGATCACTATCAGAATATGAAGGCTGGGATTACAATCAGCTGTGATTTAACACTGGCTTACATTCAATCCACAGTCATCCTTAACATGCACAGAAAACTCAATACAAGTAACAGTACTCAGTTTCAATAAAATGATCTGGCTGAACTGAAATCCTTTCTGTACATTATGACTTTTTACTTCTTATTAGTCAGTTGAATAGTGATTGGGATATCCAGCCAAACACTTTCCCTGAATTTACAAGTTCTAAAGAACCACTTTAGGCTAACGCATATGTTTCCATAAACATGTTCTTTGGTATGATTAAAACCTATGTGTATTTGGAAGCAAATTATTACAGATAACATATTCATATTTAGAATGCAGTAAATACAATTGGCATTCGTTCTATGACACGCCTGGAATACACAAAACAATTTGAAGGTCTGTCCATTTTTCGTGAATTCCACATTGGTTTTTTGTAAGAACTTCTGAAAGAAGAAATGTAATACGAATTTAAAAGTTTTGTGAATGCGGCCGATTGACTCTCTGGCCTTAGCACTAGCTACAGTGTGTCTTACCACATGTTGTGTTCTAACCTTCCACAGTGATCATTGCTTCAGTTTTGCGTCCTTCTGCTTCAAAGCAGTATTTTCCTGTATCATCCGCCTGGCAACTGTCGATCTTCAGTTTGTGAGAGGCCCCATCTTTAGAAAGGCTCAGTCCATCTCTAGGCGATAACTGACACATGGACCAGATAGAGTTTGGAAAATGAATTTAGACATTTCATATGATACCTTTGGCTCAAAAACGAATTCCACATTGTGATAAATAATCCACAGGAAAACAATCAAACCTTCTGACACAGTTCTGAAATATATAAACAAAGTTTAAAATAGATTAAATACATTTAAATTACAAAAATGTTGATATTTACGATAACATTTTTAAACATGTTTTAATTAATAATTACACATTCCCTTATGTATTCGTTATGGTTTAAATCAGAGGTGCCCAATCTTATCCTAAAAGGGCCGGCGTGGGTGCAGGTTTTTGTTTTAACCCAGCAGTAACACACCTGATTATACTAATGAACTAATCGTGGTCTTTAATCAAGACCTTGATGAGTAGAATCAGCTGTCTTAGTACTGTGCTAAAACAACAACCTGCACACACACCGGCCCTTTCTGGATAAGATTGGACACCCCTGGTTTAAATAAATAAAACACTGACTGGCAGATACTAAAACTATTTTTTTTCTTATGAAAAACCTGGAAACATGAGAAAACTCACCATATTCCCATCTTTGAACCATGTTCCATTGCACTTTTCATTGTTTAACTTGCAGACCAGCTCAGCTGGTTGGCCCGCCTTGGCATTCATGTCAGACAGGCCTTTGAGGAACTGAACCCCAGGATCTGGGTGGACGAATGGGGGCAAAGTCAGGTACTACGACTTGTGCCTATTAGTGTTATTGGCTTACATTCAGTCAGCATTTATCCGTAACATACAGAGAATGAAATATAAGTGTGGGTGAGCTGAGAAAACTACCGGAAAACTGGGGCGGAAAACTACCCCTTCAACTTATCATTGGTCTTAACCTTTTTCAGTCATTTTCTTTGATTATCAAGACACCAATACAGCGAGTAATAGCATTATTTTTATTTTCATTGCATTTCATCAACATTATTTGTGGATGCACATAGACCTCGTCCTTCTCTGTACTCATACCCAGAGTACAGTCATGGAAAAGATCTGAAATGCTCAGATTTTAAACAATCTTGAAGCACAAGTTTTGTTATTGCTGCTAATGCTGAAAGCTAACATGGTAGTTAACAGAGTGGTGTTAATGAGGAAAGTATTGCACCATACAATTTTCTGCTGTGTCTTAAGTATCTTTAGAAACACAGTTCAGAGTCTCAGTAAAAGTGATTTGGCCAAACTCTAAAGGACAAAAGTTGATTGAATCCATGCTGGAGTCACCTTTACGACGAGGAGTAGGTGCACTTACAAGCATTTAATTATGTTTTGCTCTTCCAAATGTATGATTCATGGAGTAAAATGAATCTGAAAATATAAATTAAATTAAATGCCCTTAGGCTGTATGTACTGCACACACTTTCTGTGCTGTTTGTATTTTTTAGAAAAACGTAAAATCTTACACGGTTCAAGAAGCAAAATGTACTGAGGCTCAATCTGAAAAAATAATGAGTCTCATTCCTTAGTACCAGCTACAACCACATGCTATCTGTTCTAACCTTCCACAGTTATCATTGCTTCAGTTTTGCGTCCTCCTGCTTCAAAACAGTATTTTCCTGTATCATCCGCCTGGCAACTGTCGATCTTCAGTTTGTGAGAGGCCCCATCTTTAGAAAGGCTCAGGCCATCTCTTGGTAGTAACTGAGACATGAACAACACAGAGTTTGGAGAGTGAAGCAAGATCACCACTGCAAACATATAGGCCTACCTCAAAATACTTCAGACAATGTATTGACAGCAATGTTAATTTTGAAAAAGGGAAGCTCTTGTACTACATTCAGACTGGAGACAATGGAAACATCACAACATCCAAATAAAGATCCTCAAGTTTGATTTCATATTAATCAAACTTTGGCAGGAAACAAATTCCACATTGTAGATCCAATCTACTTGAAAATGATCAAACCTTCTGACACAGTTCAGAAATATTCACATGGACTTTTAAAATGTTTGAAATAAATTACATTTGAAAATACATTTCAAATATTTGAGAAAAATCTGCTTTACTGGCAGGTCATAATTACTAATATCCTCATTTATTAGTTGTCATAACAATGACAGATACACACCATTTCTGGTTACAGTAAAACCGTAGAAATAGAAATATTACCTTATCCCCATCTTTGAACCATGCTCCATTGCAGTTTTCATCACTCAACTTGCAGACCATCTCAGCTGGTTGGCCCACCTTGGCATTCATGTCTGACAGCTCACTGATGAACTGAACTCCGGGATCAGCAGGTTGGCCCTTTGCCTTCTTGTTAGACAGCCCACTGATGCAGTGAGCCCCAGGATCTGGGTGCAGCAATGCGGACAAAGTCAGGTACTGCAACTTGTGCCTCATAAAGATGATCATTATCAGAATATTCAGGCCAGAATTCATTCATTCATTATCCCAACCCGCTTATCCTGAACAGAGTCGCAGGGGGCTGGAGCCTATCCCAGCGTACATTGGGCGAAAGGCAGGAAACACCCTGGACAGGTCGCCAGTCCATTGCAGGGCACACACACCATTCACTCACACCTACGGGCAATTTAGACTCTTCAATCAGCCTAACCTGCATGTCTTTGGACTGTGTGAGGAAACCGGAGTACCCGGAGGAAACCCACGCAGACACGGGGAGAACATGCAAACTGGCCGACGGGGATTCGAACCCAGGACCTCCTTGCTGTGAGGCTGCAGTGCTACCCACTGCACCATCCGTGCCGCCGGCCAGAATTCAATGAATATTAATTTAACATTGGCTTACATTTAACCTTAACATACACAGGAAATGTAAGGCAACTGTTTATTAATTAATTATCTTGAGAACACAGTTAAAGAGATCTTGCCAAACAGTTCATGGCAGATGTTGATTGAATCTCTTCCTCAGTTGCCTTTACTCTGGCCTTCATAGTCTCATGGGATATACTATGTGCCTCTGTGCACTTCTTTGCAGAACAAATATGTTCTCAAAGGTACACTTTTCTGCAGTTTTCAATTGAAATGTCCACATGGTTCGAAAACCAAATTTCTAAAATTACATACCAAACTGCTTGCCATAAATACCAAAAACTATATTAAAGCAGAACAAGTCAAGGAGGATGGGTGGGCAGCTTAGGAAAAGGCTATCTTAATTAACATTTTTCTTCATACTGCTGTTAAATTCACACAGCTACCATCTGTATGCCTCAGCAGAAATCGAGATTCATCAGACCAGGCTACATTTTTCCAGTCTTCAACTGTCCAGTCCTGTCCAGTCAACTGTCCTGTCCTGTTTTGGTGACCCTGGGTCCACTGCAGCCTCAGCTTTCTGATCTTTGCTGACAGAAGTGGAACCTGACGTGGTCTTCTGCTGTTGTAGCCCATCCTCAAGGTTTGATATGTTCTTTCTGAGATGATTTTCTACTCACCACAATTGTTGAGTGGTTATCTGAGTTACCGTAGCTTTTCTGTAAGCTCAAAGCAGTCTGGCCATTCTACATAGACTTCTCTCATCACCAAGGCATTTCCATCCGCAGAACTGCCACTCACTGGATGTTTTTAGTTTTTCGCACCATTCTGAGTAAATTCAGTAAACTGTAATGCATCAAAAAATCCCAGGGTATCAGCAGTAACAGAAATACTCAAACCTGTCTGGCACCAACAATCATGCCACGGTCAAAATCACTGAAAACACATTCTTTACCCATCCTGATGGTTGATGTGAACATTAACTGAAGCTCCCGACTCATATCTGCATGACTTTATGCATTGCACTGCCGGCACACGTTTGGCTGATTAGATAACCGCATGAATAAATAGTTGTACAGGTTCCTAATAAAGTGCTCAGTGAGTGTATATTCCATGCGACTAGGCTGACTTTGGGACGAGGTTTGCAAACCTTCTGAAAGTAGGAAATAGACAATGTCTTGACAATGTAAATGAAAATGAATTAAATCCCCTTAGGATGTATTTGTGCCACACATACTGTATGAATTGTATGTATTTTGTTGCTTTTCAGTTTATTATAGTCAGTTCTGTAATTCCTGGGATGTCCAACCAAACACGTTCCCTGAATTTACAAATGCCGGAGAACCCTTTTAGGAAAATCTGAAATCAGAGTTCATTAATGAAATCAAAATGTACAGAAACTTTCCTGTTGGTGAAAATAATGACACTCTGGCCTGAGCAACGGTTTGTGTTATCCCCCAACTACAGTATTCTAACCTTGATTCTTCACAGTGATCATTGCTTCGGTTTTGCATCCTTCTGCATCAAAGCAGTACTTTCCTGTATCATCTGCCCGGCAACTGTCAATCTTCAATTTGTGGGAGGCCCCATCTTTGGAAAGGCTCAGTCCATCTCTGGGTAATAACTGACACATGGGCAACACAGAATTTGGAAAGTGAAGTAAGTTCACCATTACAAAAACATCCCTGAAAATACTTCCTTAAATATAATGAGACCAGTCCTCATTTTCAAAGACAATGGAAACATCACAACATGCAAATAAAGGCCTTCAAGTTTGATTTGATATGATATGCTTTTCTCGAAACTCATTTTGTATATTGGATATAGAATCCAAGGGAAACTATCAAAACTTCTGGCACAGTTCTGAATTATTCCCACAGTGTTAAAATGACTTAAGTACATTTTAAATAATTGAGCTCAAAATCAGTATTGCTGGGTGGTAATAATTACAAATGTCCTTTTTTCTGATAAAAGCAGTGGAAATATATGAATCTCACCTTTTTCCCATCTTTGAACCATTCTCCATTGCAGTTGTCCTTGCTCAACTTGCAGACAAGCTCAGCTGGTTGGCCCGCCTTGGCATTCAGGTCAGACAGCCCTTTGACAAACTGAACCCCAGGATCTGGGTGGAGCAATGGGTGCAATTATTAATTATCTTTGGACAGTTTCAGTGAAAGTTATCTGGCCAAATGGCAAAGGTTGAATGGCAATTGAATCCACACCTCCGTTACCTTTACTTAGGGGGCAACATGTACTTAATAGTATTTAGGTTTTTTTTGGTTCTTCAAAAAATAGGAATGCATAAAGTAAAATGTATTGGAGAATGCAAATGAAATGTAATTTTCTTAGTGTGTTGCATACATTTCCTTCTTACTTCTCATAGTTACTTAAAGTCAGGTTTTCTTCTGATTTTCTTCGTAGTTATTCACCATGCTTCATTTTCATTGTTCTGTTCTCTTCACACTCTTCATTTTCCTTTGACCTTGGTGGTACAATTTCTCTGTATATCATTTTAGTGTTCTTCAAGAGTTTAATAGTAGTCTGTTCCCTTACATCTCTCTGCTTACTCAAAATCTTTAATAGTATGTATTAGTATATAATACTATTCTTTAAGTCTTGCCTTAATGGGCTGAATGAGGATAAATGCTCTAAGAAATGCTATAACCGAAAATGTGTTTGGTTTTAGCAATACATTATTTTCCTTTTAATATAATGCAATACATTAAAAGTCATAGCTGGAATATGTTCTCACTGCTGTTCTTTTCTATTCCATGCATCTTTGTAACATAGTGAAGTGACGCCTTTTTTTCTCAGGGAGCTGAATCACTCAGCCTGAATGCATCGATAGGGGGAAATCAGCCATATAACATCTATGGCTCTATGAATGCTGTTCTGGATGTTAGTGCTCAATTGGGTCAAGGATTATTCCTATATTTGTGGGTCTTCTGGCTTCCGAATCCACCAATCCATCTTACAGGAAAGTGTATCTTGCATGTATTGAGGAATTCATGTATGTATTTATTTGCATTTTGTGTGTTGCCATTCAGTACATTTTACAATAAACACAAATCACGTAGAACAACATGGATGTGTTAGACACTCTTCTGCACACAAAACACAAATCACTTAAAACACAAATTTAAGTTATATTTTTTCTGGGTTATCATCTGTCTAAGAGATCCGTTAATTTACTAGCATTCCCAATGGAATTCAATTTGGACTAGAACTCCAGGGCACATATTTTCTCCTTAATGTGTCAGAGTGGCTTTCTAATAGCACCACTTCCATGCAGGCAATTTCTTACCAATGACCTTGTCCACAGGCAGTGGGCCTTCCCTTGTGTGCTTGGCAGAACTGTTACCACTTCCAGAAGATACTTGTCCATTGTCTTGCCTGTTGCCTTGTCCATATTCTTGCTTGCTTCCTTGTCCATATTCTTGCCTGCTTACTTGTCCATCGTCTTGCCTGTTTCCTTGTCCATTTTCTTGCTTGCTTCCTTGACCATATTCTTGCCTGCTTCCTTGTCCATTTTCTTGCCTGTTTCCTTGTCCATTGTCTTGCCTGTTTCCTTGTCCATTGTCTTGTCTGTTTCCTTGTCCATTATCTTGCTTGCTTCCTTGACCATGTTCTTGCCTGCTTCCTTGTCCATTGTCTTGCCTGCTTCCTTGACCATATTCTTGCTTGATACCATTCTCATTCCCTTGCTTGCTTCCATGCTCATTTTCTTTGTGGCTTACTTGCCTGCTTTCTTTATGGTTTTCCAGGTGTGAATCTGCAGTTGTGGCAACATTATTTGTTTGTCCTATCAGTAATTACCATAATGACTATCATTCATTGGCAGAACTGTGATACGATACTGCCATAGCTTAGAAACACATAAAAACAAACAGATGTAACAACAGAGGTGACAGAAAATCAACAACACTAAGCCAGAAATGGGCCACAATACAAATACCAGAGTGTGACAAGCATGTAATACAACACAAAGTGAACACACAAAGACAAACACGCATTGTATTTAAGGACACAAATATCAAAGGATATTTGTAACTTCCATGTGTTCGGTGAGTAATATTCAACAATGTGTTTCCAGGATACATAATCCATCCATCCATCCATTATCTGAACCCGCTTATCCTGATCAGGGTCGCAGGGGGGCTGGAGCCTATCCCAGCATACATTGGGCGAAAGGCAGGAATACACCCTGGACAGGTCGCCAGTCCATCGCAGGGCACACACACCATTCACTCACACACTCACACACTCATACCTACGGGCAATTTAGACTCTCCAATCAGCCTAACATGCATGTCTTTGGACTGTGGGAGGAAACCGGAGTGCCCGGAGGAAACCCACGCATACACGGGGAGAACATGCAAACTCCGCACAGAGAGGCCCCGGCCGACGGGGATTCGAACCCAGGACCTCCTTGCTGTGAGGTGGCAGTGCTACCCACTGCACCATCCGTGCCGCCAGGATACATAATGTACAACTGTTGAAACTCATGTGCACACTGAAATAGTGCAGTTCATTAGGACATATTTTAATTGGCTCAAAAACATCTTTAAGGGCTCAGAAACTCAATTGACACATGGAAGGTTCCTCTGATTAGATAAAACAGCACAAGTCACAACAAAATTAATTAAAACACTCCAAACAACACATGAATGGCTTAAAAAAATATATATATTGAAGTTTATTTCTGTGTTTAATTTCCGATGTATGTAGCTTCATGGGTCTAGTGTATCTTCACTGTGCCTTTAAGCAAAGCTGCCTTTGGAAAGCGTGGAATTAAATCCAGCAAAAGCACACAGTTCATCCGATCACTGAGTATCAAGAACGCTGGCAAAGTCATTGAGCTTCTCATGACTTTGTCTCCATGCAGGATTTAATCCAGCCTTCTTGAATTCTTACCCAGGACCCTGTCCGGGAACAGGCGTCCGCCCCCCTTATGGTCGGCATGCCCTCCATCCCCTGTTCGTCCATTTAATGCATTTGGTTCTGTGTCATTACAGATGCAAATGCAAAGTTTACTCTTCAGCCATACTGTTCTGCGCTGTAATTGCAAATGGTGTCTTTATGAACGATTCTATCATAAGAGATGGCACTGAAGAATTAGTCTATGCATTATGCTCATGACTCTACAGTGGAAATATGTACCAATGAGTACAAATGGGTATTAATGAGCATTTGACCAACTGACCAATGACAGAAGCAATGATGATACAGTAGCAATATTTGTAACAGTTATGTTGAATAGCAATGGAGTCATGAATTCATATCCATCTCATTCACAGGAAGAGTCATTAATACTTTTTAGGTGTACAGTAAATACCGTAACGTGAGCCAATTTCTTTCCAGTTCAATAATTAGAGAGGCCTTTCTGTGATCTCTTACCTATGATGCCTTTGGACTTGTCACCTCCCAAGCCATCATCTGTGGATACTATGTACCAATATGTACCAATGAGTAAAAATGGGTACTAATGAGCATTTCACCAAGTGTAGTAGATGGAATGTACATCACAATTTCTTAGTATTTTCTTAAATTATGCATTTACACTCATTGAGCACTTTATTAGGAACACTATACTAATACTGGGTAGGGCCTTCCTTTGTTCTCGAAACAGCCTCAATTCTTTGTGGCATGGATTCGACAAGATGTTGAAAACATTCCTTTGAGATTCTGTTCCACGTTGACATGATTGCATCATGTAATTTCTGCAGATTTGTCAGCTGCACACGCATGCTGCGAATATGCTGTGAATCTCCCGTTCTACCACATCCCAAAGGTCTTCTATTGGATTCAGATCCGATGACTGGGAAGGCCACTGAAGAACATTGAACTCATTGTCATGTACATAAAACCAGTTTGAGACAACTTTTCCTTTGTGACATGGTGCATTATCATGCTGGAAGTAGCATTCAAGAGATGATTGATTGGTGTAGGTTGGGTCCATGGATTCATGCTGTTGGCACCAAATTCTGATCCAACCATCTGTATGCCTCAGCAGAAATCGAGATTCATCAGACCAGGCTATATTTTTCTTCAACTGTCCAGTGTCTGGTGAGCCTATGCCCACTGCAGCCTCTGTTCTTGGATGACAGAAGTGGAACCCGACGTGGTATTCTGCTGTTGTAGCCCAAGGTTCAATATGTTGTGCATTCTCAGATGCTTTTCTGCTCACCACAATTGTACAGAATGGATATGTGAGTTATCGTAGTCTTTCGGCCAGCTCAAACCAGTCTGCCCATTCTCTGTTGATCTCTCTCATCAACAAGGAACTCTAGAGACTATTGTGCGTCAAAATCCCAGGAGATCAGCTGTTTCTGAAATACTCAAACCAGCCCGTCTGGCACTAACAATCATACCATGGTCAAAATCACAGAGATCATATTTTGCCCCATTCTGATGGTTGATGTGAAGATTACCTGAAGCTCCTGACCCGTAGCTGCATGATTTGTTGATTAGATAAACACATGAATAAGTAGTTGTGCATAATAACGTGCTCAGTGAGTGTATATTTTATATACATTATGCATTTATATATTTTAAATGAAATGTTACATTTCATAAGAAAAGTCCTAATACTAATTACACCTTACACTAATTACAATTTTGACAAACACTGATGTTACATTAACTCCTCTGTGATGACAATAAAATAGCAATAATGATAGAAGCAATGATGATACAGTAGAAATATTTGTAACAGTTATGTTGAATAGCAATGGAGTCATGAATTCATATCCATCTCATTCACAGAAAGAGTCATTAATACTTTTTAGGTGTACCGTAAATACAGCAACTTGAACCAATTCTTTTTTCATTTTTCTGTGATCTCTTACCTTTGATGCCTCTGGACTTGTCACCTCCCAAGCCATCATCTGTGGATACTAATTTATCTGCGGCCAGCACCGCTCCGGACAATCCAGTGTCTCCTATCCCTGACCCTTTCTTCCTCTGCAGGCCGTCATCCAACCCCAACCTGTTTTCCAGGCCTGACCCGTCTTTCCCCAGACCTGAATCCAACCCAGAATGGCCATCCAGCCCATTCTCGACAGTGCCAGCGTCCGGGCCCTCCTTGGCTTCCTCCTTCTCCTTCTTCATTGCTTCTTGCTTATCCTCCTTCTCCTTTTGCAGCTTGGCCTGCTGCTCCTGGGCCACCTTCTTCAGGTCCATGCCAGCCCCGCCTGCCTGGGTGGTCTTCCGGACCTTCTTTTTCCCTGGCTCTGAGTCAGCTGAATCAGAAAATGGAGGTTGGGAGGAGAAAGAAAGAAGAAAGTGGTAAATGGTTGGAATTTATATAGCGCCTTTATCCAAAGCGCTGTAAAATTGATGCTTCTCACTCACACACCAACGGCAATTGGCTGCCATGCAAGGCACCAACCAGCTCGACACACTCAGGGTGGGATCGAACTGGCAACCCTCTGACTTCCAGAGGACTGCTTTCTGCCAATGTCACCAATAAAGTGACATTACACAGAGAATTTTAGCTGATGGTCTATAAAAATGCAAACAACATAAAATCTTCATTGACACTTGTGCTTCCAAGGTCAGAGGTGCTGACCATGTAGCTCATTGGTTAGCTCTGGTCAGCCTCCAGAAAATGAATATATTCATAGAGGAATATAGTACCCATACTGTTATCCATAAACAAATGTCTGAGGCTGGTGTTTATCTGAGACTAAGGTGTTTTCAGAGATATAGTGCTGTCTTGTCATATGTATTTATCAATTTATTAATTTTCTTAAAATACTGCTTGGAAAAAGGTGTCGTCTGTCCTGGCCTAGAATGAAGTAATGCAACACATCCAATGCTCATCCAATCTAATGTTTTTAAACCCCATGCCTGTGCATTATGCTCTGTCGCCAACAAACATATAATAACAAAAATAATAGATAGTCTAATGTAATACATCTTTATCTCACCATCTACGGTAAGCCAGGCACTGCAGGTTTTGATTCCTGCCATAGCGGAATAGATGCCCTTGTCCACTTGCTTGCAGTCTTTAACTCGAAGCCTATGGATGAGCTTGTCTGCAGATACTGTTATTTCAAACTTATCCCCATTCTCCAGTTGACTATTCTTGCCCATCCACAGTATCTTGGAAAACGGGTGTGACAAGACACACTCAAAGATGGCGTCCTCTCTCTCCTTGGCTTTGACCTCCTGAATTTTGACGATGAAGTCAACATGGGGAACTGAAAGAGAAGTGAAGGAGCATGAAATATTATTATAGTTTACCTCTGTTTCAGCAAGTAATCAACTGATAACCCCTTTCCATCTCAGCCACAACCTGGAGAACCAAAGTGCATAGAATGTGCAAGGGATTGTGTAGGCAATTACTTCTAATGTTCATGATTAAGTGAGGGGGGAGGGGGGAGTCCACAAAAGGGAGTTCATAGTAAGTGAACCTTTTTGAATGTCCTTAAAAATAATTTGGGCAGTTGTTTGTCTCTGATAAAATACTTATGGAATATAATTATGATTTTATCAGTACTCAATAATCATTTATGAGAAGTTCTTACTTCTGAATTCAGTGGTTAGGACATTGACCTCCTCAACATCCAACTGGTAAAGCCCGGCATCTTCAGGAAGCAGGTCTTTGACTGTGAAAACCAATTTCTTCCCAACTGTTTTTAGCTGGTGCTTCATCTCCATGTCTCTGCTGTATTGTACCATTACACCATCCTGCAGAGGGTGGAAGCTCATAAAAAGAAGCACTGACAGGTAGCTGAAGGTTCATGTCCTGAAGCTGTGACAGTAAAATATTCAGGTGCATTGACAGTTTTACTGAGCACATAAATCATTTTGGAAACATATTTCAAGACAAGAATACAAAAAATACTACCCTGAACATTTTCAAATTCCTGCAATCCTTCCATATTGCTGTTGTAATATAATAATTCACTAAAATTGTAGTATTATGTGTATGACCATGAGACGAAATATGAGGACACATGATCTGGTTAGAGCACTGTATTCACTTATGCCATGGATGTAGGACATAGCAAACCCTATGTCAGCCACTTGGCATAAGAGTTAATGAATGTTTATGCATATGTTTTGTCTTCATTCAATTCATATAATTTACAACCAATGTATAGTACGATTACCAGTAGGCTAGGCATAAGACAAGATATTGTAGCATTGAGTTTCAGGATGTAAAACAACTGCAAATAACCCATGGCATTGCAGGAACAATCAGAATATTTCTTTACTCATTATCTTGTGATAAATGGAAGCTTTTCTTCTTATAAGGTCTTGTTATAACGAGAAACTTAAATATCTCATGATAATGAGGAAACCTTCGGATAGAATAAGAACAGCTGGAGACTCACCATGCAGCCTGCCATGCCTTTCCAGCTGTCCAATAAGCTACATTAACAGTATATCCAAACTTGCGCTGTTTAAGCTAGAAATACTGGACCTTCCCTGACTTACTGTATGAGATTGATCGTCTTTGTTTTTTTTTGTTGTCATTTTGATTTGAGGGCAATCACATATTGAAGTACAATACGTAGAACCATGTCATTCCCCACAGCCGACAGCTTTTCATTACACATCATAGCACACCACTGTGGTGCAGAGGCCTGACCTGAGATCAGTGGTTTGTCACTTCATGCCTCACCTTATAGAGGAAAATCCTACTGTTTGGGTCTTTGAGATCCAGGACAATTTCAAATGAAGCAGAACCATCTCCTTTAATTTCAATGTGTCTCAGGTTACTGATGGCATTAAGGTACTGGGGAAGAAGTGAACAGTGGAGAGGAGGAAGTGGTGGAAGAGAGGAAAGGAGAGAAAAATGGAGGTTAGGAATGGAGAGGGCGAGAATGTGCGGAAAAGTCATGCAATGGGGTGAAGAAATGACCTTATTGTATGTGCCACTGTCTGCAAATTATAAGCAAGGAAATATGAAGTGAAGTGCTGAACTGTACAATACCAATTTTTTTTTTTCTATTTATTTTTATTTACACATCTGAAAATAATTGAGTGTATAGAAATAACTTTCAGTGTTTAGTGCTTATATCAAATTGTCGGAATGGCACATAGTAATAGGTGGTTAGGCTGATTCAAATGTAATTATGTATTGGCTATAATTTTAGTAGTTAAAATAATTACAAATGGATGCAATTACAGTATGACTAAGCATAATTAGTGTTTACAAAAAGGAAAGGAATTACTGAATGTTGGGCATGACATTGAAAATGTAGTTTAGAAATACAATTTCAGCTACTTCCAACAAATGGTTTTGTTTGATAGACAGACAGACAGAAGTATGTAACAAACCTATCTAGAAATAAACCAGTTGTAGAAAGTAGAAAAAATATTTCCAAACTATTTTTGCCATGTCCTGCCAATATTGATGCCTCATATCTATTGCTTGTGTGAATAGATCTGATATACAGGGGGTATATGAAGACAGCAAATGCCTCATATCTATTGCTTGTGTCAATAGATCTGATATACAGGTGGTATATGAAGACAGTAAATGGGGGTAATGGCTGTGCGCTGAAACAAGGCCTTCTCACCAAGGATTGCTCCTCCTCCCTCTCCTTCTTCAGCAGGTTCAGCTTCTTCAACATCCAGCGGAAATCTGTCACTCCATACTCAGCACACAAGCGCTCATAGTCCTTCTTTTCTGAGCTCAGCAAGAGGTCCCAGAACTTGTCATCTATCTCTCCTTCTTTCTTTTCTTTTTCCACTGGCTCCCGTCCGGAACTAGAAAGGGGAATCAAAGGAAAGAGTAGGAATGGCTGACATGGCTTTACAATTCAAGTAATCCACTGTGCAGTTTCAAAAATAAAGGGATAATCATCTCCCCTCAGTGCCCATTATGTGTGACTGATATTAACATGCTGGAGTTTATATATACATAATGTAAAAGAGTACATCACATTCATATCAAACATACAAAGGGTATTGAGGAAAAAACATATCTTCAGTTATTCATGTCATAATCCACACTGTATTAATATGGTAATACAGGTTGTGCATGCTACCTTTTTCTGAGCATTTTTCTGAACTCTGCCGGGTCAGCTGTGAGACCTGGAAGGAAGCAGATTTTTAAGAGACTGAAATGCCATCATAAGGAGTCACACGGTCACACACACGGTCACATGCAGAAGGCCTTCTAACCTGGTCCTTCTATTTCCTTGTCCCTCTTGAATCCAACTGAAAAAGAGAAGGTGAATATGCAGTGTTAATTCTGCTCCAGTAGAATTTATGAGTCATGTAGGGTGTGCTCTTTACTGTACAACCAGTATTCACAAGATAAAAAAGCACTACAAAAGGCTCCTGAGTGTCAGGTTAGTGTATAAGAGTCTCCCTTTAGATCACCTCTATAGATCCATGCTCACAATTACAATTGCCTGAAAAAAGTATGCATAGCAATATTGTAGACTTAACTGCCTGCCAAGCCTACTTGTTTAGTTATAGCCTTTCAAGCGGTAGGTTTCTGAAATGTGAATATGAAAAAGTGATGGCTCATGGGGGTGGGGATGAATTGTTGACTGCGGGGCACCCGGGCCTGAGCTTGGCTCTCAGGGTTTGTAGCACTGTTTGGTATCTGAACCCTGCAGGGTGGTTTTTGGGATATGATCCTGATAGTTGTGTGTTCCCTGGTGAGCTCACATGGACTGGCCACACAAAGTAGAACAGGACAGGCCACATTCCCTCTCAGGCCCACCCACTAGAGGTTGGGAAACTTGTCCCAACAGTTAACATAACCCTGACCTGCGCAATCTGTTTGCTCGGTGGTCTGTTTGTGGTGAAGCAGGAATGTGCATGTAATGTTTGAGCCTTCATTATCTCTGACCTGCCTGACCTGCAGCAGTGCCTAAATCAACTCATTAGCCAGACTGTTTTTATGTTCCCTTCTATATACTGGCAGTCTTCTTTCTTTTTTTCTTCCATTGTCTTTTTGGCAATCATGATGGCAGTAATGTTTTTCAGTACAAAATGCCGCTTCAAACAATGCCAGGACTTCAAACGATGATTTTCTGACCCTTTAGTCTCTACTAGCTTGCTAGCAGTAGGGTCTGGGTGCCAGGTTAGTAAAGTTCATCTGTTCCTTTAGATCTGACTGATATTTCGACCAGAGGTCACTTGGGACCAGGTTACCTGGTAGCCCCAACAGTAGCTCAGCTGCGCATCAAAGGCAAAGTTGCTTTTTACACTCATAACAGATTTTTCCAATTCACCATGAGTCTCCTTTTGTTAATAATGAAGTGAATGTCATGTTACAGTAACGCCAGAGGACGCAACGCACAGTAAGCCAAAAATCAATCTAATCCTTTCCGTCCTTGGTCCTGTGGTAGCCTCTTTGCAGATGAAAATAGATTGTGAAAATGGGCATGGCGGAGGATTGTGAACGGTCATTTATAAAAACATCATTTATATTTAGCTGCTTTAATGATTGCATCTCTGTCGTCTTACCTTCTATAACATTCAGGGCAGCAGTGCAGATAGCCCTTCCAAACTCATTAACAGCAAAACATTTGTAGATATCGCCTTCATCTCCGGA
This sequence comes from Conger conger, assembly GCF_963514075.1. NCBI lineage: Eukaryota > Metazoa > Chordata > Actinopteri > Anguilliformes > Congridae > Conger > Conger conger. The sequence continues at coordinate 23,906,536 of NC_083769.1, forward strand.
CACACAAGCGATCTGATGATTCAATAGCAAACAAAGGTTTTGAACCAGACAAAGGGATCTGCAAAACATTTGGTCTGCATATGCAATCAACTACAAAAAATATCATCCATAATATTTGTAGATAGTAGGGAACTGACTAATCATCCGTTCTTGTACATGGTTACAATCCCATTTAAAAAACGGTTAACCGTGTAACCAACACTGCTTATGACCGTTAGCGGTCGTATCTGTATGGGAAAAAAACAAAAAAGACAAAAAAGAAAAACACTGGAGCAGCCTACTGACAAAAATTTAACTTTATTTTTGGCCATCTTAAAATAGTTTCATTTAAATGTCAACAGTCCGTAGTTAAAGCCGTGTAGGCTGCGTCAAGGCATGCTGGTCGACCGTGTGTCATTTTTTAAAATGCATCGGTTAAGATTATAATTCTTTGTGGTTTCATCACTCTTCCATATGGCTCTTGCCAGCCAGACTTGAGAACTGACCTGCTGCTATTGAGAGCTTTGTTACAGACAGGGTGGACACTCAAAATTGTGAGGTCACGTTAATGTTTAATGTGATATACAATAACATGATAACACCGTGTCATGATGGCGACACGATAAATGTAAATTTAAAAAGATACTATAGTTGACTGGTCTAATGATTTTACTTTTATGCCAATGGTTTCTATACCATTTTGCTTATATTTTTATGTAACAGTAAACTTTGCCAATGCATATGATTGTATACGGCGCAGGGAAACCTTTGTAGTGACAGGATTAATGTTGGCCTTTTAAAGAAGGCAATTTTCGCTTTCAATATCCGATGGATATGGTAGACTACTGGTCAAAAGATTTTTCTTTTATGCCAGCAATTCTACTTGATTTTAAAAATAGTTAAACTACACAGTCCCGTAAATTGCAAGTAACTTGCTCTGGCCAACATTAGATCTATAGAACACAACACAAAAAAGAAAGCGCTGCATAGTGATAACACTATTAGCCTAAGTAAGGCTAATAGTGGATTGCAGGATTTAATACAATTATGTAATTATAACCTTTTTTTATAGTACTAGTAGGATGAACTTCTAATTAGTTAACCATTAACAAATACATTAACTGATGGCAATAACTAATATAGTTGTTAACATGAAGTAATGATGTTCAGAGCTGTACAGATTAACTTATCAGAAGTAGATATTTTTATTATTTCTTTTTATTTTATCTAACCTTTATTTTACCAGGAAATAGTCCCATTGACATTCACATCTCTTTTACAAGAGAGTCCTGGCTAAAATGGCTTAAAATATAACAAATAACACAGGTTGTGCATTACACACAGCAAGACACAAAAGAACATAGACAATATACAAACAATATAAAAAAAGGCTAAAACAAGTAAAAACACTTAGTTCGTTAATGCCAATTCATGGAACCTTATTGTAAATTGTTACATAAAAGCGTACACCAAATGTGAAATGTTACACCAAAGACAGTTTTTGAATCTAACCCAACACTAATTATTAGTGCTGAAGCTATAAAAATACCAGATAATTGCTTATTTTCTCTCCATCTCAGCTGAGCTGAATTATAAACTCACCTCTAAAATGTATTCTCCAGCATTTTCATCATATCTTGAACAGAATTTATGTTCATCGATCATTTCTCCTTTGGCTCTTTTCCAGGTGACCTCTGGTTTGGGCTCTCCGCTCACCATGGCTCTGAACATGGCTGCTTTACCTGGAATGGGGCAGAATTGTGAAGATTGTTTTATACAATTTATATAAAAGGAAATGTCTAACGTCAGCCTTAGACCTATGATGAGAGTTACACTGACACTGACCCTGGCAAAATATGATTATAATAGTAAATAATAACACCGCTATTATTTTTGTATCCATTTATGCATGTGTACTAATGTGTTTGTCTGTGTATGATTCTGTGAGGGACAATGGAGTGTTTGCGTGTAATGTGAGTGCACTGACCCAAACACTTCCTTCAAATTCTTACATGGGTCATATTGACCAAAAACACTCTGACTATTCAGGAAAATTCTTTTTTTCCCTGTCTTTTTAGGAAAAATCATTGAAGATTAAAAGCACTGTTTTCTTGGGGCGACATGGCTCAGGCAGTAACAGCAGTTGTCTGGCAGTCAGAGGGTTGTCAGTTCGATCCCCTGCCCGGGCTGTGTTGAAGTGTCCCTGAGCAAGACACCTAACCCCTAAATGCTCCTGACGAGCTGGTCGGTGCCTTGCATGGCAGCCAATCGCTGTTGGTGTGTGAATGTGTGTATGAATGGGTGAATGAGAAGCATCAATTGGACAGCGCTTTGGATAAAGGCGCTATATAAATGCCAACCATTTACCATATGTAACATATGAACAATACAAGTTAATTAAGTGAATAAGCAATGTGTTAACAGACTTACCCTCTTGAATAGTCAAAGCAATCGGTTTGCGCTGGAAGTCTGGAGTGGATTTGCCATCAGGGAGTTCTTCCACAAACTGAGTGATCATCACCCCAGGAACTTTGGATTGCTTTTTGACTACCACTGTGATAATAATAAACACAAGTTATTGGTGTTCTACATCAGTGGTTCCCAAAGCCTGGATACCTGAATTTAAGTTTTCAGAATTTTTGTGGTTTTCATGTTTAGAAGGACTATTTAGTGTACCCTCTTAAGGTACATTATGACAGATAATTAATGCATAATGACATCCCATATTCACAGTGTGCTTATTGTGCTATACTGCAAACAATTAGTGTACAGAAAAAGGTAACCATTATTTTTAACTGGTGAAAGGGAACTGAAGTGATAGGCTACTGATGACAGAGCTGTACAGTAACACTTGGGCACCCCTGGTCAAAAGGCTTTTACAATGACACATTTTTTTCACATTTTAAAGCAAGATTACTTAATATAAAAAACTAAGATAAAAAAAAAGGCCCGGTGCAAAGGTTCAGTACTTTGTAAGCCCTCCTCGGGCAACTATAACAGCTTGTACACACTTCTCGTAGCCAGTTAAGAGACTTTCAATTCTCGCTTTAGGAATTTCTCCCCACTCTTCCTGGCAGAACATCTCTAGCTCAGAAATATTCTTTGGCCTCCTTGCATGTACAACATTTTTCAGATCTCTCACAGATTTTCAATAATATTCAAGTCTGGGGACTGTGGTGGCCATTCCAAAACCTTCATCTGTCTTTCCTGGAGGTACTTTGTGCTTGATTTTGAGGTTTGCTTTGGATGACTATCTTTCTGGGATACCCAACCTCTCTTCAATGTCAATGGATTGCCCTTTGAACATTAGCCTCTAAAACTTGCCATCTAATCCTACATCAGTTTCACCCTTTTCCCTCCATTGGAATTACATGGTACTGCATGTGGTGAAACTTACGTAGGATTTGATGGCATGCATTTTTAAATATGGCAGGTGGACTTTATTTTTTTAAATATGAGAAATTCTACAGTTCCAGGAGCATTTCTTAAGATAGATGATCATGAATACCAGTACGTAGCAAGATATGTAAACAACAAAACAGTGCACCCCCCACAAGTAGTGTGTGTGAGTATAAACTGAATTATGGAGCGGTGTGTCAATACTCCATTGTGACTCACTGTTTCATTAGGCTATACCTACCAATCTACGTTCTTGAATAAATGACCTCCAAAAAAAGACTTTTTATTGTCTTGCTTCTCTCCATTCATCATTGTCAATGTTTCTTATTTCTTTTTCCTCATTTAGTTTTTTTTTACAACTTGCATTATTTTTGACAGCTGCTTACTTTGCTACCTCTTCCCCCTTCCTCTGTTAATGTAACAGTTGGTTTTGTGCTTATGGCTGCTGTAGAAGGCAATGCACATTGCTCCTCTGCATGGCCTCCAGGTTCCGCCGTTATCATAATTAGGAGAAAGACTGTGGAGCATGAAAGATATCAAAGGCTGAAGAAGAGAGGATGGCTTAGAAAGCACATCTCATTCTGCATCTGTCCTGTCATTCTGAACATTTCTCCCATTCGTGCTATTAAAAACAGACATATTGTGCATGCAGCCTCTTAAACCTTTTACGCTTTTCTTTCATCTTCCCTTCATTCTATAGACCACATATTTTGAGTCAATTATGTGAAGACCTGCTCTCATGCGTATGCTACCATTTTCCTGTCTGATGTGAAAATTATGTTTTTGCATACATTTGATTGACATTTCATGATGTACTTTCAACAGTAACTGATGCCTTCCATCTTGTTAGCTTTGTCGATATTGATGGTTTTAAATTTTTCAGTTTAAATATTTCCCTATTTCTCTACTTCATCTAGGTGGATGGAGAATTAAGTCTTGCTTTTTTCCTCGTGGGATAAATCCCATTTTCTTTATAAAAGATTTAAGATGGCTGGATATTTTTTTACTTGAACCTTGATTCAACATTGAACTTTATCACTAGCTGAATTGAGTTCTTATGTCGCATTTAGTTTGTGGTTGCAACAAAAATGAAGACAACATCAAACAGAAACACACCATGAAGGACAAACCAGAAATGTTATTTTGGGTAACACTTTGAATCGTCCAGCATAACAGCGATATAACTGATTCATAATCACTAAATAGCACATTCATAACCAATAACCAACATAAGGATCTTCAGCCAGTTAACTTGGTATGCCATGCTAATGTCACTTGCTGCATCTGGTGTCTTGACATAATACACCATCTGCCTATTTGCGGTAATTTACAAAGGCACTCATGAATGCATATGTAGTGTTTATGAATGTAATATGTAGTGCTGATTAGTTATATAGCTCTTATGTAGGGCCCTAGACCTATCTGGGTTGAGCTTGTTTCAGGTTGCAACCCTGGTGAAAGAGGAAAGAGAGAGAAAAAATGAAGTAAAGTCTTACCCTGCCCTGCCGCAGTCTGGTCTGCGATTTTGGACTTCCACATCCTGATCTCCCTGTGGGTTCTTTGTCTTCAGAAACTTCTCTATGGCAGAAAGGACAGAGGTTCAGTCTACAGTCATCACAGGTAATGACAGATTTTCTCAGTGAAAAAGGAAATTACATTTTTGCTGCATCTCTCTGATGAGTCCAATTCATTGGATATTATTGTTCCTAATTTAATTTTCAAAGGTGCCAGTCTACAGATGCCACAAAATAAAATTTCCCAAGTAGTGAGACAGTGAGTCATTACAACATGACAGAAATTGAATGAATTTTTTAACTGAAACATTTTTGCTGTACGAGTATGCACCATGAATTAATGGACACTGCACAGGCCTTATTTCTGTGATTCTGCTGTGTCAGTTACTAAATTGTTGAACAGTGTCACAAAGAAAGCAAGAACTGTTCACGCAATAGTTTTCAGTATTTTCAGTATACAAAGTTTAAGACAATTCTTTAATTTAACAGGAGCTTGAAACTGGTGTGACTGGTTCTGACTGCACAAATATACTACTATAACATACAATATGTTAAAAATAATTCAACATACCCTCCAAGTGAATTAATATGAGATCTATAACTATATTCCTCAGTACAGTATCCAACCAAATACATTTCTTAAATTTATTATCTCAAAATCCACTTTAGGTATCATTTGAACAGTCCATTCTTTTTTATATTCAATGCTTTACTCAATGTTGGCCAGCAGATGTCACTGATCACTCATTGATGGTTGAGACGACTCCAGTTGTAGTGAAAGGTTTTAATACGGAATTTTTTTATTTGAAGAACTTTTAGGGTATTAGAAAATAGGGTCAAATAAAACACAATTATAATAATACTATTATTTATGTAATATTATTATAATATATTAAGTTCAATCAATCGACAGTAACCATCAATATTGATTGCAAAAGAATGCAAGTGCTTTTTCCTTCTTTGTAAGTTTAGTGTTCACCAAAAGACAACAAAAAAAATACTTAAAGTGTATGTGCTGAAACAGCAACAACTATGCTTTGTTATGAATCAAGGTTTATGTTGTCTCAATTCATTGGGCAGTTCCTGTTAGTGAAACAAGCTATTGTGGTCTTGGGTAAAGTGGCGTATTCAGATAATTAGGTACTTTGGCCAGTGTAATTGCTGACAACAAAAGGCCTACAGACACACTTGCCCTGCAGTAAACGGAATTGCCCAATGCTGATGTAAACAGAAACCAGTTAATACAACTGCCACTGCAAATGAGTATTCTTTAAATATATGGTACACCATTGGTAGGCTGTAGGTGTGGTCGGATCGCTGAGAAATGAAACTGCATTATGGCACACTGAGCATGTCCATAGGGAAACGTAGGTGGAGATGACATATAACAATAAGCGGGGGCTCCATTTAGCAACAATCAGTGTTTCAACACTCCTGGCCAAAATGGGCCATACACCTGCTAAATAATGTTATTATACCCAGTTTTGAGTTATAAATACCCCAACACCTTCATGCATCAAGCCATTATCTCTGAACAGCAACAGGAATGACACATATTCATATAAAGAGGCAGACTACAGGGAAAGACTCTGCATTGATTGGATCTTGCATGTACATTCCCAAGTTACACTATAAAGCCATTGATAATGCAAGTGACTCAATGGGGCTCTTATAATATAACAACAATAATATAACGTCACACTTTTCTGTCACATGTTGGCCCAGGAACTAAACATGAAAGAGAGGCATCTCTCTGCACAGAAAGCTATCTGGTGAACTAATTGGTGTCTATCATTTGATAACTTGCTGGATTCCCTGGGAGTTTCTGCTCTCCAGTAGCAATCTTGATGGTCTGCTTAATGATCATTTCCCCCACAACAGCCAAGAATCAGAGGGTCTCCCTTAACTTCTACTTTCAATTAAATCCATGTTTATAAAAGTTTCCGGCTGCCTAGTACAGCCGAATGTAAATGCACATAATCAGGTGAAAGATGGGGTGGGCTTGAGGTGTTACCCAATGAATGGGTGTGTGGGGACCAGACAGATGGACAGCACTCTGTAGTTTGAGCTTAGACTGATTAAATTTTACACAGCAACATTGTCAGTGTTACTGGAGCAATTCAGTCCAAGTATCATACACAAGGCTATAACTTCCATCTGGAGGTGATTATACATGATGCTCTGCTCTCAATTCTCATCCATCATCAGTTATACACAGAACGTTATGCGGTGCATTTCCATCAATCTGACAGACTAAACTTGTTCATACTTTCTATGACATGAAATTGAATCCAATAACAAACATATAATGTTCAACAAAGTCTATGATGACATGACATGATTTAGTGCACATAAAGTGTGAAAAACAGTACATGAAATGAAGCATATCGTTAAGGAAACAGTGTTTATCATAGGGGTGTGGTTTTAAGAAACCTAATACTTAGTGTTAGCTCAGTTCAATTTGTGAGTTGAAATTTTTTATTTTACAAATCATAGAGTATTTGGACCAATGGTCTGTGTCTTCAAGAGATTACCTGAATTACCTCAATTCTTAATATGAACATAAACAGAATAGGGAGTTCTGAGACATATCAATAATATTTGAAGTTGAAATAATGGTTTCTCAATTTAAATTTAAACATGATTGAGTTCAAGAGTTTAATTACATCAAATCAAACATACAATTAAGATAACTATGACTGTAATTCTCAGTGTCAAACACTACTGATAAGCCTTCCTATAAAATGACTAAAACAAAGGCTCTTTCATTTCAGAATGCACAATTGGAACATGATATTCCATGCACTGCAGATTTGAAAACGTGAAAACAGGCACATCCCCTGAGCAGGTGTTTGGCCCATCAAAGAGATGAGGAGGCTTGTCAGCACTCCCATCTGATAGATTGTGGCTGTTCCCCCTCGCAAGATTGATTACGTGAGTTTGCCAGCTTTCTTTAAACTCCGGCAGAAGCTTTTGACAAAGTGGCACCGCGGTGACGAAGAGAAAATCCACCAGGCCTCATCAATCTATCCACCACTGGCTCTGGAACTTTGCTCTGGTATGCTGCAACATCTGCTGTCTTCTGCAAAATTAAAGCAACTCATCAGCTTTCCGAAAAGGCTGATAGCCAAAATATCTGTACATTTTATTCACTAGGGTTTTCCTTTTTTTGCGAACTGCATACCTGTTTTGAATGCGCGCCAAACCTTTTCTTTATCTATGCACGTTCTTTTGGGTACATGCACCAAGTAAATTATTTTGCCCAGCCGGCAGCCTGCAGTAGTTCATTCTTGTTCAAACGAACAGGTTGCAAATCACACTGGAGGCATTGAGCCTCACTGGGACATGAATTTTTGCACTCCTTCAGGAAAGGAGCATCTTTACTGTGATGTGATTTCCTGCTTGATTAAGTAACTTTTTGTTTTGTTCTGATTCCAACTTCACATTAATTACACCCTTGCCTCACTTGCCAGGCTTGTCTTATTCTCTGAATTATAAAGCCTGGCAGGAAAAGCATTGTTTTTGAGAATAATCCTACCCAAACTGCCGGGAGGAACCCAGCAGGGATGAAGCAAATAGTTTTTACCCCATGAATTTTGCTCCCTTGTGGTTGAGTTGTTGACGTCCAAAATTATTTTTGCCTTTCCAAAATAATAAAAACTGTGACATTATAAAACCGCAAAATGGTGATGCCAGATTGAGACTCTACGCTAGCAAGAACAGCAGTTTAGATGCTTATCAGCCTCTTATTTGCAAAGCAGCGCAATACAACTCCCCCTTGCCATGCACACGGTTTACAACCATCACTTTGCCACAGACTGTAACAATCTAATACCATTTCTCTACAAAAAAATTAGGTTCCAATATGAGAACAAAAATATACAATTCAAAAGTTGACACATTGTTTTGCTTCTTAGCTCACTTTTATTGCACATCTGGCCAGAATATTTCCGGTAGGACACATCAATATCATACTGTAAATAGCCTCCTAAAATCCAGCCCCATGTCCATGTCTTATAAGGTGGTAAAAATTACAGGATTTGGACTTGCTATAGATAAACCTGTAATTGTACTGGCTAACGAGGCTAAAATGGCTTGTTGACCTAATTTTGAAATAAAGGTTCATTTTAAATTTGATGCAGGTTGGTTAGAAAGCATTAGAATGAGTAATCATTTTTAGAGAGCTTTTTGGACACTTTGGACATGCTTTATAAAAACATATATGTGAATAAAACACATGTAAAAGTTCATTTTCTTTACATTTTGCATCAAAAAAAAATGTTTTAATATAAAAATATGCTTTTCTGGTTATTCATGTGTTTGAACAAAAAGATATGATATGCAGAGGTTTTGTATTTGCCGTGATTTGGGGACATGTGAGGAAAACCCATGTGGAATTTGAATTCCTGTCAATATCTTTACCAAATCTTGTATAGAAGTAGACTTGAATTCAAGCTTGCGCCCAAATATAAATATTCAGTGCTAGACTATAAAAACATAGGGCGTTTTTTAATTTTTTTATTTGAATGTATCTTTTGTGTACACTGCATGTACATGCTCTTACATAAATTGGTTTCAAATGTCTGAATGGTCCAAATCTATTCTTTAATTAAAGAACATTTTTGTAGTTTTTGGCAAAGTGGAAAGGGTTAGTTATAAGTCAATGCAAAATATCAAGGACAAGAAAACCAAGGTGGAGCAAATGACATTAACAAGTAAGGTCATGCTAAGATAACGTACCCCAAAATGTTTTGGGGTAAATAAGTAATCCACCAGCCATAAGTATTTTGATCATGCTTACATTCAAGGGCCAATTTATACTAGTAGAAAACTGGCGCTTTTTGGTGGATGAAATCTCATTAGTAGCACAAGTACTGCAAGTTAGCAGCTCAATTGAAGAAGTTAACTAATATAATTAAAGATTTCAAACAGTTCTTAGCACTACAGAAAATTATTTTAAACTGAATTTAGTTTTTAATTGTCAGGTTCAACAGTGATATTCACATTGTAATAAAAAGGTAGCAAAAGCAATGTACCATTACTTTGCCTTAATGGTTATTAACTGTTAACACAAGTCACAGATAGTTAACATATCCATATTTTCAAGCAGACATAAAACATATAGTTCATTTTTCCTAATTTGTCTCAGCAAACATGCTGAAAAGTACAATCGTGACTGGTTTTTAGGCTCGTTTGTAGGGGAACCCTTTTTAGTACTGTCTGGAGACACAGAGGAGCCATTTGGAAGACCATCTTCTGAGAGTGCACTCTGAAATAGGCATAAAGTAATAAACAACGTAAAGTCCCCCACAAAATCACAAAGTGTTTGAAAGAAGCAGTGATATGTAACTTTCGCAATAGTGAAGATGAGTCCAAAAGACCAATGGGATTTCCATAAACATCATATATTCCATAAGATGAAAGCACAAACTTACCATGGAGAAGATTTGGAAAATTACAAATACAATTTCTCAGGTGACTAACTGGAGTGCATTATACTGCAATACATTCTGAACATTAGGAGTCATGGAGACTCATGTGCATGAGCCAAGCTCGAAAGCCAATAAGCCAATAAAGTATATTAGGCTATCAGATGATATCAAAATAGTTGTGTACTAATTTAAAGCAGCTAGGAAATGTACCATTACATAGGTGGCACTGCCAGCAAGTCCTTTGCCAACTAGAGGAAACCACCACCTTACCTCTTGCATGTGTGCATCACATGACTCATTCAAAGGTGACTGCAAATGATTCATATACAACTGTGCTATCAAGTTTTCCCAAGTGCTTTTGTGAAGGTTACTCAGTTCTAGCCAGCTATTCCTCAAGCAATAATACCCCTGAGGTCATCCTTTCAAACATGTTTCAGATTGAAATCCCCTTTCAGATTGAAATTCACAAGGTCACCTCTTGGTAAGGTTATGATGGATAGATTAGATCGCTATGCTTAGTTAGCTGAGATCAGTAATGCGATTTTAAATGAACACAAAACATCTGTCCCCAACACATCAACATGCATTCTTCACTTGTAGCACACTATCACTACAGGATGTGTACTGTGGTCGTGCGGTGCATGTGTTCACTAAAGCACAAAAACCAGTGATTGAACTTTCTCGTCTCCCATTTCGTCTTCCTAAGTGTGACCTGCCTGGTAAACATGTTCTAGCAAACCCCTCTCCTGTAAAATTAAGCGGGAGATTGAAGGCTATTCTTGTTCTTATTGAAACAGATATCTGGTTTTCCTTGATTAAAACACCGCACAGCTGCATCCCTCTGACTCATTCCCATAGTCCGATCTCTTAATTTCGCCTCGGTTTCCCCAGCAGTGAATTCTCCATCTGTTTCTGTGACCAGGGCTGCAGCTGCGCCAGGGAAACACTTCCAGTCCCAATACACACTGTGCACACAGGCAGCAGGCGGGCAGGCGGCCAGCCGCAGCACCGTGAAAACCCTGCTTTCATGTCTCAAATCAAACCACGCTCACAGGGGTTGTTTGGCAAGCACATAAAAGCCGGTTTCTTTTGAGAAGTCAGAAAGATGTGTGAGTCAGTGTTTGGTGATTCTAAAGGGATTTTTCATGTACTGTACATTTCTGCTTCTACTCCTCATAGGTTTGTTGTCCTTGTTCTGCTCGTGGGCCTGCAAGCCGCACATTATCTAAGGAAAAATGGAGTGTGCACTCATACACTGATTGGCAAAATTGACTCATCAGTGAGGTATACCGTAGGCTACATTAATAGAAATACTGTACTCTGTGAAAACTCAATTACTCAACTAATACCTGACGGCAAATAGCATGGAGCCACATTTGCACATTTTCTTTTGTACATCATAAACTAAAAAGAATGGGATATTTATAAAATGAGATCTTTATTCTGGTTATATCATTTATTTTGGACAATTAAATAGCTCAGTTTTGTTGGGGCTTCTGTCATATAGGTAGTGCTGTTTAAGATGTAAATAAGATATTCATCACCACAAACCATGTTACTTATTGAAAGTCTTGTGGCCACCATCCATACATAATGGAGTATACATGAAGGACTAACTGCTCTTTGATAACACTGACATTGCCCTCTGTCTTGGCCCCAAAAACCACCTGACTTCCCACATATGTACATATGATTCAATTTATTTTGCTCCCATTTGAAAAAGTAAAAGTATTGGTAATGCTACATTACAATTCATTTTACATTTAAAATGTTTTCATACTTGGTTGATATTTTATATTTTTGGAAAGTTGTGTCACATAGTCACATGGGACAGTTTAATACTTGAATTCACCAGACTCCAACATTTATAAAATTTTCCTGATAGCAAGTAGTAAATTGGGCACCTTAATAGCTAAGCAGGCTGAACATAGAATTGTCAGGTCCATAAATACATTATTGCATGAAAAAAGAAGAGAGCAATTTGCCATTGGTGCATCTTAAAATTTTGATTCAATTTATGCGTCTCTTGTGAAATTGTAATCCTCAAAAATATTGGCTGATTTACTATCTCAAACCATATGGGCAATTCATAAGCAGAGCCTGCATTTCAGAAATAAAACAGTACTGCGTGATTTATGTCCAATCTACTCGGCAGTTATTGTACAGTAATTCATTTTTTATTTATATAATGCTTGAAAGATATCTGATTTTACTTTAGCGGTATACATGTTCAGTATAGTCACAGTAGTTTGACTGTAATTATAAATGTAAATTATAAGCAGGTGATTGATTTCCCACCATACAATATTTCATCCTAGATTACAAAAAAGAATAATAACAGAAAATTTACAGAAGATAATCTTCACTCTGGAGTTCCAATCCCAGTTATTATCTGAAAGTCCAAATGTAACAATCCCCTTCATATCAGTCAAGGCCCATGCCAAGCTAAGCCCTTAAGAATCACACTGAATTTCCCACTGCAGGGGAAATCATAATTGTCATCATCACCACAATTTATGTTGCACTACTGCGCACGATGTGGCGTGGTTCTCCTGGGGCCTGCCTGAAATCCCAGCTCAGAATAGATCACGATTGGCCTACACTTCCTCTATAGTTAGCCATGACCCGTCACTGCAGTGACTTCATACCACCTGACCACGACCCCGCTCCGGCTCGACTCCTGCCATTCCGAGACCAGTCATTCCCGATGGAGAATGTGACGCGCCCCTCGCATGATTTTTGCGTAGGAATTCCAATCAGTTAAGCCTGTAACTGAATCCCGGGTGAGCCTTCAGTATGCCATGCACAGTGGATTCAATGCCAGGCAGGATCATCTATGCTTTAACTTGCCTGACAAGTTAATTAGCTTGTAATCAGTGTCCAAATCACATTCAGAAGATTCCGTTCGGGTTGCCATAATTTAATGGCACACGCTGTGAGAACTTGCTGTTCAGACACAGAGGACACACTACAGATATATATAGCTTATTCATGCCTTTGATGATATTAAGATGGGGGGGGGGGGGCATCATTGGCCTTTCATTGAAATATCTCTATTAATTTTAGATATAAACACAAACAATAAACACTGAAGGGGGAAGAAGCCCCTGGTTATGACCGGTAACCGCAAAAAATCAGATTGAGACAAAAATTACAAGTACGGTCATACAAATCTGAGAAGATACACTCAGCATTTCCACATATACTGTAAGGTATTGTGCTCAGTGCGAATCGCACAGCAGTGCTTTTGCAATAAGTGACTGAACACATAAATCAAAGCAGGAACATGTGAACTGCAACCTGTTATTACACTGCCATTTGGCCGTATATTTAGGCATGATAAGATGGGGATTTCATTACAGGGTGTGAGAGTGCTGATATCTGAAATGAAATTACATACTGATTTACTCCACTACGGAGAAAAAGAATGAATAAAAAGAAGCAAAAATGCATTGTTCCAAAGGAAATAACATCCAGTTTAAAATCCAAATGTAAAATAGATTTTCTTACAGCTCAAAAGAATGTGCTTTAGACATTTGTCGAATTAATTTGTTGCCTACCTCAGCACAAGGCAAACTATCGAATCAATTCCCATAGGCCAATACAAAACATAATATATACAAAAAAAGATCACAGATGCCTTACTGACAGTAGATCAACAAAGGACACATTTTAAACTGAACTCTCTTATTGTACTAAAGCACAGGTCCATGCAATACCAGTGCTCCACTTGGGAATCAAACCTGCAACCTCCTGATCACTAGACCAGCTTCTTGTGACATTCACACATTACATGGAGGAGCGAAGGATAGCTTACCTACTCACAATCGCCGCTGCACTTTGCTCAGCTCCTCTGTGTCAACGCTTGGTGATAACTGACCACTGCCTTTGACGTTTGCAGGTAATAAATCCTTGGAGGAACGCGTGTGACCCTGCTGTAAGGCTCCCTCGTGCTCAGACAAACACACTGCCAACCAGGGGGCTGCCGTTCACTTTTTTCATGAAGTGCTCACCCTAGTTACAGGAGGGAGGGACAGAGGAAGGGGTGAGAGGATTTATGGAGTAACACATATCTTGGATTGGGTTTCCTCAGGACACTATTGGGTTGCGTTGGAGAGGCTTTTTTCCCATGATGTCTTCCATCAGGCAGATGGTCGGTCTTGAATGGAAGTAAATTTGATGCTAGAGTACATGATCAGGTGGACTTAAGAGTCATCACAAAGGATGCTGTGGGATGAAGCCTGCAAACACAGAAGGTGTGTTTCTGGGTCCAAGAATCAGACAACCGCATTTACAGAACAGGGCCCAATGTTTATGTTCGATTTGATTAATGTTTGTGGCTTGGCCGCGGTAACAGTCTTGCACTGTGAAAAACCGCCATTTAGAAAGGCCAAAACCTACAAGCCAGCAACTAGTATTGTGGTTTATGTAACCCAAATCAAAACAAAGCCAAACTCATTACATCAATGTAGAAGTTATTTCCAGGCACATTAAAAAAGGAAATAATTCTCCCAGTCTTTGGACTACAAATGGTACAGCCCTTGCAGAAAATAAATGACTAAATAAATGATCTTACATGATGATGATAATGATAATAATGATAATAATAATAATGATGATGATGGCCATCAGTGTACATGTGTGGCATATAACACAAGAACAGAAAAACCCATCAACATTGAAAAGTCAGCCTCAGGAATATGAAATGAAAGCAGATAAGCACAGCTTATCAATTAGCATTTAGCTGCAGTGCTTAGTCAGATGGACTACTTTCTAATACTAAAACGCTTGACACACATGCGGATAGCCACAGCACAAGGACATGAATAAATAAAGATACGACAGCTCACTGTCATGAATTTGGCTTAAGTAGCATTACAAACTGTGTTCTGACTGGTAAGCTCCAGTCAAGTCAGGAGACACACAGTTGTGCGTGAGACCACAGATTTGTGTAACACAGGGTTATGCAGTGGATGATAAAGGTGTTGTTTGGGGAAGAGATAAACAGCACTCTTTCACAGCGTACCGACACCGATATGCCTGCAGCTTGGCGGATCTACAGGAACGGATCTCAATATCATTTCTGCAGAAGGCTGAAAGGTTAATTGGCCGGTGGGCTGAATACCCACGCAGCCCAGGTATGGATGTCAGGAGTCAGAATTTAATTTGAGCTCTGAGAGCTTGATCCAGGTCTCTGGACTTTGAGGGGCTGTTTTCCCTACGGGACTCTCAGGAACACACTGTCATATTGTATACTGCCAGAAATGTCAACAAGGGAAATACCCAGAAGCAAGATTGGATTCAAATGATTTTGCCAAGCCATGTCTTTCAATGAAGATTTATTTTTATATATTACCATCAATGTACATGCCATGTATCATATTCATACAGTATAGGGCAGTATAGAATGATGGCTGGGGAACTGAGCCTGTAACCCAGCTGTAGAGCAAATGCTGTCAAATGATACTTAATGTGAACTACTTCAGTAAATATCGAGCTGTATAAATTGATTGAATATACACTCAGTGAGCAATTTATTAGGCAGACCTGTACACCAGCTTGTTAATGCAAATATTTAATCAGCCAGTCATGTGGCAGCAACTAAACGCATAAAAGCATGCAGACGTGGTCAAAAGGTTCAGCTGCTGTTCAGACCAAATGTCAGAATAGGGAAAAATTGTGGTCTAAGTGACTTTGACCATGGAATGATTGTTGAAGCCAGACAGGGTGGTTTGAGTATCTCGTTTTCAAGTTTTATAAGAAAACTGTCTGGTATGTTGTTCAGATCAACTTGCCACAGTTCTTCTGCAGACTTCTGCTGTCTCCCATGCATCTGGCTCTCCGGGTAATCCCAGACAGCCTAGATCAAGTTCTTATCTGAAAAGTGGTCCATTACATAACATTTCTACTTTATTTAACAAAAATACAAACATTTCTCTGTAAAAATAAATGTTATTTTTTTGGAAAATGAATGTTTGATACACTAATGCAGAAAACCAAAAAGGCCAAATTTACATTTAAAAAATCAAGGGTGCCTAAGACTTTGCATGGTGATATCTATTCCTTTGTGTGGTTTGTCTCAGCTATGTTGTCCTTCACCACTTCCTGGCATGCTGCCATCAGCTTCTAAAAGGTCCTCCTTTGTTGTTGCAGTTGTTGGTGCATTTCCATTGCAGACACGGTAACCAGGAGACTCTTTCAGCCTCTCCTGACTGTAGTCCATTTCCTCTTCCCCCTCTCCACACTTAATTACTCCCAACTGGGCAACCTTTGAAGTCCACATCCCTCATTAACGTCCATTACTGCACAAGACTGCCACACGTTGCACAGCATCTGAAGATTTGCGGAGATAACAGCCCTGTGAGAGCTTGGAACAGGAAGTGATGTTACTGACTGCAGTGCAGATGAGATTAAATCGATGTTTTGTGACAAAGGTTTTTCATGCTTTTCACATATCCGTGCTCTTTTTGTAATGCTACGTATTTGCATTTTTCAATAAAATCGCCAGGAAAATCAGTTCATGTTAGTTTTTCTGACTTACTCCATAATTATCTAGGACTGCCATGTCCAGTTGAAATTGATAAATGGATAGGTGCCTAGTTATATCATATTATATCAAGGAAGCAGCCATTACCAAGAATATGATCGGATCACAAGATCATACAGTAAACTACCTTTCTTTCTTTCGTGTCACATATTGGATTCAGATAGCTTAATATGGGAGTGCTTTACAGGGTCTGTGCTCACATGCTTACATTATTATTTTAATGCCTTTCTTAAATGTTTTTCTGCATTATGCCTCTGTTGTCTGACCAGTTTTATTGGCTGTGCTAGCTGCTGCATCAATACCAACCAGCCCTGAGATACTGTAAACTATTTTTGAACCCAGTGCTTATTTGTACAAATATAGCCTGACCTTCCTCATGGAAGAGAGGAGCTTTAATTGTAAAAGTTTTTTGGGTATTATTGTACTATGTTGAGAAGTAAGGTCAGGTGGCGCAAAGAAAACATTTTCTGCTGGCGCCCCTGTGAGAGGGACCTGGACTTCTCTTCTTAAATGTGTCTCTCGGATGGCTGCACCTTGCTCATTATGAATTATGAATGCTGTACGTTTAATAAGGCCTTACGGAATTCCTGTTGTGGATAAAATTTATAGAATAGCTGGTTTCAGTCATAATCCTGATGATTGCCACAGAATGAACTTCAAATGTGACCTCAGTTAAGGCAGTTCAGCGTAGAGACTTTCTGTACTGCCTTGTATGGCACCCTCGTGGTGGCACTGCCGGCTGTGATCGGCGGCGGTGTATAATTGGCATTTCCCGATGAAGGAGTCGTCAGGGTTGTCCCCTTTGGTCTTTCAGCAGCAGCTACGCGTGAGGTGTACTCTGACACCGTCCTCTCATACAGCTTCTCCGCTGACCTGCAGAGTGAAAAGTCAAAGTTAAGGCTGGCTGCACGGGCTTTGAAGAAGGATGAAAGAGGAAGCTGCAGTAATGACAAGCTTACAGAAATAGGTAGGCTTCCCAGAATGGGAGAAAGGAAAAAAAAGAATTCAAATATCTTATAAATAACAATGGGCGTCATCCATTTTTAGTACATTAAAGCCATTAACCACATAGATCAGTCTAGTGCTGTGCTCAACCACTGTATCTCAGCTCTCAGATGTGACAGATGGTGTTGCAGCTGAGCTTTGACTTTTAGCCAGTGTTTGCAAGTTGGCTTGCTCCCAGCTGTAACAGACAGCATTCTACCTTTACCAGGCACAACCAAGACTGAAACAGTAATGAAATGCTGAAATAAAATAACGCCACCCATTTGTAAGGGAAGAGCTGTTTTAGCACTGCTTTAATGAATCAGGCTTGTTGATTTTAAAATGATGCCAACCATTCTGTTGTCTGAACATAAAAGGTTGTATGTAACAACCATGAACGAGAAAGGCATTGAACAAACGTGTGTATTATTCTGCAGTACAGATAATGATGTCAATGTTTTTCTAAAATTTTGTTGCCATCGCTGAGGAGGCCAATATCTACTCTACAAAGTATTGTACTGACTAAGGCATGTACAAATAGAGTGAAGCTTGAAGAAGAAGAATAAGAAGCTCACTTTATTATCAGGCATATCCAAAATTTTAAACCAACTGTATATTGTATGTAGTATGCCAAACAACACAGGGTTCCAGTAAACATGGTCTATGTTGAATTATGATCAGACATTGAGTTTTTTCTCTATATACTGAAGCAGTAACACCGTGTACGGATGTCAGGTAAATGACCAAAATGACAATCAAGTAGTGAGTGCTTTTTTGGTAAAAAAAAAAGACAAGAAATGCATTATTCATCACGGTAGATTGAATGCATCACTTAAATTAATGCAAACCTCCACAATATTTGCAGATTTAACATTTGCAATTGTTCCTGGTTTCATATGCTGCATGCTTCTTAATTTTCAATTTGTCCACTGTCCAATCTCTCTAAAATGAAAACATCCTTTAAATAGTTTTCAACAAGCAATTAATTCTAGCTTATCAACCCTTTTGTCTGTGGACAGGAATGAAATGAGGAAATTAATGCCACTGGAGTTATCTTACACAGGGGGAAAAACAGGAACACAAGAAATAAAGAAAGAGGCAAAGGACAAATGGATTGTAATATGCCTGAGCCCGGGTGGTAATTTGGTGACTTGCCGTGCACCGTAGTGGGAGCACAGGCACTGTTGCAGGTGTGTTAGTGTCTTTTTGTGGTTGAAAATTAGAATAAATCTCTCATATTTATGGGATTTATACAAACTAAATTTTTGGTGCCACACTGCAGTATCCTCTTTGGAGAAGATTCCTCTGAGGACTGCATCATCACTGCCGTGGCAGACCATGAAAACAGGCTGAAGGAGGAGATGTCCTGTGGTTGGCTATGGCTGAATCCAACTGAAGGCACCTGCTGATAATATATTGAGTCTTCCACCTGCACCACACACTTTGAGTTGTGTGCTCCAACCTTACCAAAATACCAAAATTCAGTTGTCATGGTGAGCGCATGTGCTTTGCCGTAGACTGTGGCAATACGCCGCGTGCCACTGATTCCGGAAAACAGCCCGAAGGAAGAAAGCTATATAAAGAAAGAAACAAACAAAAAAGAAAACTAGCAGCATAGGACACAGAAAGATAAAGAAAGAAAAGCAACAGAACAAAATAGCAACAGAAAGAACGAAACACACACAGACCGAAGGAAAGAAACAGAAAGTCCATGACACTGATACAAGCAGTGCCACAGCCCTGACACACACATTGTTCCCGAGTGTGATTGATCGAATGGTCAGGTGGATATATTAGGCAGTGTAATAAAATGTTGACGTTTGAAACATGACCGAACGGCAGACACATTGACGAGTAGACGTGAGCTGGGGCACGAGGTGGGACTGCTCCTGCGTGTGACAGAGGTCCTCCGGGTCAATCTATCACATCAAACACGTGGGCATGTGTCATAACACTGTCAGAACGAGCATCGCATCGCCACATCAAACTCAGCCCGCCACACGTCACAGCACAAGACGCGCGCGAAGCAGACATTTGCAGGTACAAAAGCGGCTTTCTTCTGGTTTTGCAGATGAGAACACAAAGGTTTGGTTTTTCATAAAAAGCAGCCTGTGGCAAGCCAATGCTCTAAACCAATTGTGAAGTTCCACGGTGTGGGGAATTAATATTCACCTGCAAGGATATGGATCACATCCTGATAACTAACATTTTGAAAATTATATGAAAATGATGATTTATTTCATTTAAACTTTAATTTAACCAGGTTAGTCCTGTTGAGTTTCAAATGTTGCAGATGATGATGATCGTGACAAAGATAATTAAATTAGATTTTCCTTCCCAGTTCCACTTCCTAGCTTCAACAATTTTGATCTAAGTGACTTTGACCATGGAATGATTGTTGGTGCCAGACAGGGTGGTTTGAGTATTTAAGAAACTTCTGATCTCGTGGGATTTACACGCACAAAATGGTGCAAAAAACAACATCCAGTGAGCAGCAGTTCTGTGGGCAGACATGCCTTATTAATGAGAGAGGTCAGAGGTGAAGGGCCAGACTGGTCGAAGCTGACAGGAAGGTGACAGTAACACAAATAACTACACATTACAACAGTGACATGCAGAAGCGCATCTCTGAATACACAACGTGTCAAACCTCTAAGTGGATAGGCTACAGCAGCAGAAGACTTAGGTCTAAAATACCTAATAAAGTGTATATCTGGAAATCCGAAAACACTTTTATACTATTTAACCTCATCGGAAAACATCTGTGTAAAAGCCCTCCCTCCGTTAATTTTTTAGTCGTTGTTGCTTGGTTTCGCAAATCAATTGGCAAAGAAATAACTCAACAAAGTGTACAGTTAAAACTTATTCTAATGGTTGCTGATGGGAAAGTCTTGTTTAATTAATGAATACAAGATTCATATGCTTCACTCACAGTACATGGAACAGCATTGTTCTGAAAGTGCTAAGTGCTAATGTCTTACAAAATGCCATACTGCAGCTCAATAATTCATCTCAATATTTATGGGTGGGTGGTTTGAGTAATGGGAAAAATCATGGGCAGGACATTTTGTGGTGAGAGCAACCAGTGCACAAACTTCTCCAGACAAAAAAAACATACATATTCTACCAAATACAAATAAAACATAAAACACATATTAGATTAGCCAAGTCCTTGAATAAGCATTAAGACGGTTAGATTACTGTTATGCTATGTTGCATCAAGTGCAACACAGACACAAATTTAAACTGGTAAAACAACCTGATATTGTGTATGTGGTGCTTTACACCACTGTTAAATTATTTAATGTTCATATTTCAAAAATAAAGATAAACAATAGCCATTATGTGTAGAAAATCCATATTAAATAATGACGAATGTACGAATGAATGTGCAATCAAGTGCAGGTTCTCATCCAAACCTACCACTACACCAGCTGATTTCACTGATTAACACACCTTCAATCAGAGAGGAAGGAAGCAAAACTGCCACATGACTGAGTACTCCTGGCCTAAATTTTGATAAATTATTTCAGCAGTATCATTAATTGGAATAATTAATGCTATCTAATCTTGGTGATTAGGCTATATACTTCAATGGGAGAGCCTAATTTCTCCTGTAACCTTCTTTGTAACATTTCTAACAGACATTCCCGGCCATTGCTTTTCTCTAAGTTATAAATGATAGGATTTTCAGCAATTAGCCTGTGATGACAATACTTTTCCCCACCATACAGCTACACATTGATATTAACAGTAAGTACATGATTCCCTTCCCTTACAAAAAAGCTTGGATGTCCAGCTCTGTTTTCTGCAATTTTGGTTATTTTTAGCTAGATAGGTTACATTCCTTAAAAGTTGATTGTATATTTAAAATTCCATTTCCTTCTTTGCCGTGGGCTCTGAAAACGGAAAGTGTGCTCCGGAGCAGAATTTTCAATCCTCTCAATTACAACAAGAGAACTTCTGGTCGATTGGATGTGTACTTGCCAGTTTTTGTACTCGAGTTTTGGACACACTTGATCACATGACCGTTAACTTCTGCATTTGATTGATTGAATCAGAGCAAAAGAGAGAGGAGGGGGAGGAAGGGTTCTCCGTCCCCTGTACTGTACGTTGGTGCCCCCTCAGTACTTGCCGCCCTAGGAAAGCTTAAGACGCTTATGTCAGAAACCGCCAGCGGTGGCGTGCCAGGATGCATGTGGGAGTGGGAGAAGGCGGTATACAGTCTACTGCATGGTAAAGGGCTCTCTTTAAGTGATGCCAATCTCCTCCATGCTCTGGCTCCATTACCACTAAGCTGGTTCACGAGGCGCAAGAGTCTACATAAACCTGACGGCTTAAGGCAGAAAGCCCTGCCGCCTCTCGTCTTCCATTTTCACAAAATGTCACGGCGCATAGTGATCATTCCCGCTGCCCGCGTCCAGAGCGAGGCGGCCCCGCAAACTAACAAGACAGCGGTCAGGACCGCTCACTTCCTGCCGGGGACGCGGTGCGACGGAAGGTGAAACCAAATCTGCCCAATGACATTCGCTCTGGAGGCCAATCAGAGGCCCTGCAGGCCATTTCCAGGAGGGAGAAGATTATCCGTACGCGGAAAGAGAAAATACCTTAAAGGTAGGGTTTTGCGGTTTCAGCTTTTGCCAAGACTTGTTGATGTAATCCACAGCTTGGTTTTGTTCTTTGTTGTCTTAGAGGTCATGTTCTCCTTTGAAATGTAATATTACATATCTGCTAGAATGAATCCTTTTAAAGTGACATATGGAACAGTGCATCCAGTGTCATAATGCTGAGCCAATATCTGATTACATATAACAAAAATACACATGCATAACACTGCAATATTATACGGCAGATTCAATAGCTCTAATATCTCAGGAACATTTGTTTCTGGTTTGTTCTACATTTTTACATTGTATTTTCTCAGAAAGCATATGTATGTGAAGCAAAATTGCATATTCTTTTGTACAATTTATACAAAATGCTATAAAAGTATGTAATCTATTATATAATATGTGCATGCTTTATAATATAATATTCAGAATAAAGAAGGGTAATGACATAGAGAACCTGAAGTGTTTGCTCAGCTATAAACTCTAAAAAGAGTGGAACTCTCAGTTCCTATCAGAGTCTATGGCAGATATAATTATTCAACTCCAATTCAAGTTTATTGCAAGATATGTGCCTCACACTTACACAGATATTGAAAAATATTCCCACAAAAAGGGCTCTTTCACTCTTTCACTCTCCACCTAACCAACCCTCTCATATAATTGGCCTCACAATCTCCACTCATGTTGATTCACTGCAGGAGAACCCAGTTGTCTGTTAACCAACTTGATTTAAAAAAGATTAAATAATAATAAATAAAAAAAGGTTATTCACCTTGACTACAAATAAATGCAATCTATCAGTATTTCATTTTCTGCTTCTTTTTTTTTTTTTTTTTTTTTAAATCTCTCTTAAACCTTCTCTCAACAGCATGTAGTCCAGGCCCCATACTCTCGTGCTTGGACTATTGCAATTCTCTTCATGCTGACCCACAATTTCTCCTGCATTTTAAGTTGTTCTGGGTAAGAGTGTCTACCAAATAAATGTATTGTAATGTAATGATTGAAATCAGGCCCAAACTGAATGGTGCTAAATGGTGGTGGTTGATTTAAAACGGATGGGCAAAGATCAAGAGGCTGTTATTCTTGAAGTTAGCACAGAGGTCAGAGTGTACGAATAACACTGTTCATCAACAGCCTTTTTAACTGCCTGGCAGCATCAAGAGATTTTAACTGGTGTATTGGGTGACTCCCCCCCCCCCCCAAATCACTGAGACACTTGTAAAAAAGATACAGATTTGTTCCGGGCTCAATAACTACGTCCCATTGGACAAACCCATGCTGGTTTATTGAGTACTTGGGTAAACAGGACCTGCTGTTCCTGTTTATAGGTATGTAGGTCATAAGGTGTCTCTCATCTCTGAAATTTGATTTACTGCTCTGTCATGCTCAGCTGTGCATGAAGGGACGGCCCACAACACAGGCCTGGGACAGGGAGTAAATCAGACGCTATTTTGGAACAGGGGTCGTTAAATAATTGGCGGCGGAGGTTACTGGAAGGTCAGAACACAACGATTGCTCAGTGGCAGGTGTGAATCAATTGGCAGTGCATGTGATCTATAATCTTTGTTGTCATTATCATCTCTCAACTATAGATGCAGGTATACAGGATTAACAGCCCTATGGAGATTCGAGAAGTGGTATTGGCTTTTCCACCGCTGCTGCAATCTCATGGTGAATACAGTACAGATCATCCAAGCAGAATTAACTTTTTATGTTGCCATTTCAACACTGATCCAACTGAATGGCTGCACATCTCCTGCAGGAGAATTCAGATATTTCTTTCTTCTTAATCCAAGAATATGTGATTGTTATTATGCTATTATTTATTTTTATTGTTTTATTCCAGAAATTGCTGTTGGTATAATGTTCTTTGCGCAATATATGAGGGCTTTGGAACTTCAAAACATACAAATACACATGGAATCGAGGCAACATTTTGAACTGGCTTAGTTGTGGGATGAAAACAAAAGATACTGGAGAGAAATAGAAAGATTAATAGAAATAGAATAGAAAGACACATCTTATCAAACACATAATACCTTATACCTTACAAAACAATTTTTCTTCAAATATCAGCCCTCTTACTATTTTCCTAAGCTTTTACTTCATCTGTTAGAGCAATCCTTTGACACCGATAGGAGCCTCATATCTATCACGTGACATATCTTTTGTAGGTCTATAAATTATCATACATCTGGTGAAAGCAAGCCCGTTTATAATAAAGCACATGACAATGCCTGCTGTAATTGTTTTATAATGGCATTTATGCTGCTATTCTTATCACTGTCTCTCATATCCACTTTGTTCCCTTGTTTGGTTGTTATTTGAGCGTAAAATAGAAGTTGACATAACATTGTCCTCCCATGGATTAAGTAGATTCTTTATTTTAGGTTTAATTCATTAGCAGCCGTTATATCTGTAAATTATTATTGCAGTTAAAATGCACTTGTATCCTGCCTGAATGGACATCATGTACTCCAAACTGTTGGAGGAACTTAACACCATCTAGTACCAAGCTAAAAAGACTACATTTTTTAAATACGTCAAGGCCAGAGACACAAGGCTGGATTCAATTTAACTTTAGTTTGACATTTAGCATTTAGTTTGACTTCCAAATAAAGGCAGACATTTTGCAATCACAGTCACCGCTATCTTTGGTGACAGCCAGAAAAAAGAAACACTTGCTTTCAAAGATGATTAGCCTAAATGTTGATTAAATCTCAGTCAACAGTCTAACTGTTGAATACAAGCAGTATAATTTCGCTCTCAGTCCACAATGTAGCCAACTCTTGTCTAATTAAGATAGAAATTCCACTCTCAAATGAGCAATAATGGATCAGTGAGGAACAGAGTTTTCAGCAAAAGCATTTGACTCATTCACAATGCATCCCAATATTTTGTAACCAGCAAAATAAACTGTTTTTCTTATTCATTTGTGTAGATTTGCATATTTATAATGAGGCAATTGGTGATATTTTGTGGGTATTATTGAAAGAATGCTTTTTACAGCTAAATGTAACATAAGCCTCTGATGGATGTAAACCAGACAGCAATTCATTTTCAGACAGCCAGGGGAGTTGATGAAAATGTCCGATAGCCATTATAAAATAGTAAGCTGGATCTGAATCATATAAAAATGCTGTTTCATTGTGAAGAGATTGACATACGTTCCATCTTGTTCCAGTGACCATAATGCTTATATAAGCCTCAACTAGGAAGTCACAGCCATGCTTTTCACACCACATTTAGCCAAATACGAGAAAGGTTTTTGTCACAGTTTTATCCCAAGATGAAAGTTGTGCTACGTGTCATTTATAGCAGCTAGAAGAAAGGAATTGAGAGTATACTGTCCATTTTTGTTGCATAATATTTTCTGCTTATATATCCATTTTCTTGAATTTCATGAGCTTGGCATGTTTATAAATATCTGTGCAGTATCTACTTTGGCCAGAGCACATCATATAAAAGGGGCCCAGTATGTTAAATAATGAATAAGTAATCAGATGTAGAGAATTTCCACCATAGGCTATTTGTTATCAAATGCAATAATCTCTACTTCATCATCCCCCTGTTCTGCAAACAATTGGCCTATTAATTAGACCCAATGCTTTAATATTGTGTTAGGCTGACAGAATGGAACATGCTGTAAAGCCTTATTGGGAAATTATAATCAGTACCAGTTTACACACTCCCAATGTGTCTACTTGTAGCTACACCTTACACATGCTAGGAACAGCCCCCAGGCTTTTTTTAATCGTCACTGGTACTAAATTCAGAAACTCCCTCATGTGTTATTCAAAAAAGTCCAACTCAGAAGTTCAGAAGTGCATTACCATAGAGTCATTACTCTAAAATTCCACTGCAGCATTTCATTACCATTTTATAATAGCTGACATTCGTTTTTGGATATTTCTTGATGAATCCACAAATACCCATAATTCAAAAATGTTGGGTGTACTGTCAAAAGCATGGGAGGTGGTATCGATTCAAGTCATTTTTATTCAAAAGAAGTCCTGGTGAAGTTTAAATGACTATTTTGCATAGCTTTAGCTGGCCAAATAAATCCATTGGGGTATGCAGCTGTCATAATCTGTTTAGTGAATTATTGCAATGCTCATATAGAGCACCAGGGTTCAAGATTACAGCCTGTCACTGTTATTCCTCCACACGGCTGTCATTTAGAATCCCGAAGTCCAAAGAATGTGATCTTTTGAATATATCAATTTTTCCATATCATATTTTCTAAAAGTTTTATAGTTTATATTTATTTTGGTTTGCATTTTCTCAAATCTGATCAAATATAAATGTTCTGGGCTTCTGAAAATTGTGATAGTAATGCATTCAGTAAACATGACAAAAATCATTAATTAATAAAAGGTAATACTACATACAACAAGTTTCATACTACATACAACAAATCAGAATGTTTGTAAACAGAGGTCACAAAGATACTTCCGGGTGGCCACTGAGTGGCGGAATGAAGTAACGTTACTTCAAAATCGACTGAACCAGAGCGGCCGTTTCCACCAGAAGTTTCTCCTGAGGAATGTGGTTTCATGATTATGGTTGCTTATTGACTATCCCAGACAAAAAAACACTTTGTGGTGAATTGGACAAATATTTATTGAGAAAACGACAAATAACTGCACTACGTCCCTGTGTTCGGAAGAGCGTGTTAGCAACAGCTTCCCCACCATACTGTTAGAGTGGATCACCATTACCATGTCACTGTATGCTAAAATGATTTTGAAATAGAAGTTTTTATGAAAACAGAAGGAATTAGACTCTACATACAAAAACCAAAGCTGATCTGGAAGTATTATTTTTTTATTTGTCATGAAAGGTGCACTGTTTGGAACATAGTCAGCTAATTTCAGAACACAGTGATGTTACGTTATGCCGAAATTGTGTTGTGTTTGTGGCTGTAATCAGGCGCACAGTGGATTGGGATTTTTCAGATTCCCCACTTTAAAGTCTAAATAAACCCAATGGAACCTATGAATTTTGAGACTTAAAAGGGAGATCCTACAGACTGTTTACAGGGCAGTCTTGTTCCTACTAAACTGGCTGGCAAGCAACGACAAATGACGGGGTTTGCGGAGGACACTTTCTTTTGGGTAAGTAGTAAAACCGTTTTTGTTGGGTTGCTATATTGGCTGGCTAGCTAGTGCCAAGTTAACCATATAGCTAGCTAGCTAACGTTAGCTACAATGTTAGGGGGTGCTGACAGCTAACATTAACGTTACATTAGCTAGCTAGACCACATTGTATAAATAAAACAATTTAGTTCAGTTTTCACAAATTATTAACACTGCCTGCTAAAAACCCCACAGTAACAAATAAAGTATGCACTGTCCTAAATTATATTTTAGCAAGAAAGAAAGACTGGAAGCTCAAATGCCATAGGATCACTAACACTTTTGAAATTAATCAAACAAAAATGTATTGTTTTAAAAAACCTGTTTCAATATCATCCTAAAATAAACAATACACATTATTTTAAGTATGACAGCAAACCTTTTTTGCATTCCCAAAGAGCTAACTGGAGAACGCTGATTTACATCCATCTCCATGAATGCTGCCTTCAAGTGGCAGGACGTGCACAGCCAGAGGCCATACTACATTTTTCAGTTGAAGATGGGTTTATGCAAAGCCTCGTCGTCTTGTGTTTTGATTAAGTCTGTAGTCTCAAGGGGCCCTCTCTCAAGCTAGGGGTGAGATTAGAGGCTTGATCAACTGCCGATGGATGGAGGGTGGGTGGGGGGTGAAATGTCTCTATTTACAGAAACATTCTGTCAGCTTAATTTTTTATAACGGCGGCTGCAACAAGAGTAGGCAATGTTCACCCACACTACAGCGGCTGCATCCAATAACCCATTCTGGCCCCTTCTCCTCGTTACTAAGGCCACTTTTGATCACACTGCAGTGTCTCCCTTTCCCGATATTTAATATTCATTTTTCTCTCCCCCTGTGACTGTTTACCGCAGTAAAACCCAGAGTGCTCATGCCGGAGCTCAGAGACCAGCTCTGCACAGGCCACCTGTCGCTTGTAAATGCCTCGCTGCTTTAATCAGAATGCTGCATACATGGCACTCCTTCACTGGCTTGACCTTTCTAATATTCATTCAGGGGTGATATACATCCAATTAATGCCACTATATCCAGCACTAATACAGGAATAACTGCTGGAAAAGGTGAAAGATTGTCGGGATGCAGCTTGCTCGTTTTCTGGTAAGGTGGATCAACATAAAATCGCAGGAGCGATGTGCAGGCTTTTGTTCAAGTCAAGAATTAAAACATTTGACAAATCAAGGTTATGACTAAATTGAATACCGTGAGCAGTTGAGTAATTCGATCATGTGTGGACACAGGCATTTCTCCGGGAAGCTCGAACATCCCTGCTCAAGGACATCTTGGCCTCTCTTTCCCACTCTTCATCAGCAACACCCAGCACTGCCATCCAAATCCAGCAAACCCGGTCACCCAGACACCCTGCAAAAACCATCAGCCCCTTGGCCAGTGTTCAACAGCCTTTTCCTCTGTGTCATAGCTTCATAGGTGGCATGCCGTACAGGTTATAGGCAGAGCGCGTGTGAGTCCAGTCATAGAAATGTATTGCTTGTTCACAGACCTAATCGCGGACGCATGTCTTTCAGCAGCCAGTGGAATGAGTCACACCCAATAGGAAGCCCATTGTCAACATGCTCGGCGAGGAGTCGGCCAGATTGGAACGAAAGGGCACCCAGGGGTTGGTGACAAGTGACAGCACCTCTCTTTGTAACCTCCAGTGTATAATCTACAATTGGTGTGAACATGGTGATTAGGTTCAGGCCTCGAGGGGAGCCAGAAGCCTGCATGTGACAGAGGTACAGAGGGCTCATCACTGGACTTAATGAAATGAACTGTGTGAAATGCAAAGGAATACCTGTAGGGGTAATGAATCTCAGCTTCTATGGTCCCAGATTTATGAGGAACCATCTTTTATAGACCTACAAAAAGTGATAAGGAATGAGGTTTGCTTTCACCTTTGCCTGCAAATGAAAACATGCTGCCAATTGATGGAATTCTTTAGTATAGCTGAGTAAAATGTGTCTGAGGCATGAACTCATTCGTTATCCATAAGTCATAATTAAATGAAAGTGTGTTTTTATTCATTAATTTGGTTGCTTCGTTAGGCAATCACCAAAATGAATTGCCTAAACCATTTTTGCTAAAGAAAAAATTGAATTGAATGACTTCAGGATTCAGTAATTAAATAATGTAATAATGTAGCGTAGTGGTTAAGGTAAATGACTGGGACACGCAAGGTCGGTGGTTCTAATCCCGGTGTAGCCACAAAAAGATCCGTACAGCTGTTGGGCCCTTGAGCAAGGCCCTTAACCCTGCATTGCTCCAGGGGAGGATTGTCTCCTGCTTAATCTAATGAACTGTACGTCACTCTGGATAAGAGCGTCTGCCAAATGCCAATAATGTAATGTAATGTGTTGTGCAGTAGCGGAAACAGTAGCAGATTTCGAAGACGTCTGAGAAAAAGCTATACTGTATGTAGAATATAATTTCTGTTTTGATCTGAATTGAAATATAAAGCCTGCATTTCTTTAATTATATATAAATGGTACTGTTCAGCTGATTGTCCACTTTCAAAACTGCTCCTGTGTCTGCACTCTTCTGGTTGAAAAGTTAGCATGACGACAGCATAGAACAGTGTCTCAACTTTTTGTTTTAACCAAAAACTCTCACCTGATCACTTTGTGGGGCATTTTTGGTTGTATGTTTAGTTCAGTCATTAAATCAGATGTGCGAGCTCCTGGTTACAACAATAACCTCCTGGCAAGTGGGTCTCGAGGACTACAGTTGAGAAACACTGGTGTAGAAGACATGGACATACATAGAGATCTGCAGGATACTCTCATGTCTGGAGCTAAATGGTGAATTGAGCTGACTAGCTTGTACTCATCATGATGTAATTACATGATCCTATGTTCCAGCGCTGAGCTACATATTAACTATCGCAGTTACCATTTTGCGTGTGGCCATATTGAGCTACTGGCCACAGTCAGCTCAAGGCCATTGGGTTTATCCATGAACCACAGCACAGTGCCTTAACTGCATGAGTCACCCAGCAGCTCTGTTCTGTTCTGGCAATAACGTCAGTGCAGCTACAAGAAATAAAATAAATAAATCTAAATGTGCTCAAACAGTGTCACCAAGGAAATGCTGACGGCAACTTTCCTGAATAGCTCATATCGCAGCTTTGTGTTTCTCTATCTGAAAAAGAAGCCTCCTGAACAGAGTAACGCCGCCGAGGAAACGTGTTTAAAGGCAGAATAAATAACTAGTTCGTAACAGTGTTCCATTAAATTGCCTACATTTCACCACTTCACTTAACACTGGATATGCTGACAGGGTAATTGAACGTGTTTTTCAGGACGGTTGATTAGCAGTGTAACCGATTCGAGCACTCCTGGTTTGTAATGCGGCTGACTCTAAGAGTGATAACTGTTGCTCTATCATTATACTATCTATTTGGTGCATTTATGCATCGTTTTCTGTAGTTTGCAATGGAGTAAGAGCATCATCTAAATGGCTGTAATGTAATAACTGGTGGTTGGATCGGGGCTTGGATGAGTCAGCATGCTGGTTCCTGTTTTTCTACTTGTCTCGCCAGGCAACATGCACCCTGGGAATTGAGGCTCCAAATTCTGTCTGTCTCAAAAGAAAAAAAAAAAAATTATTTCTCCTGCTGTGTAAGGCCAAAAACCGGCAGTAATTACATGTCCCACTACAAGGGGCTAGTGCCATGGACAGGTTTTGATGACAAGTTCCCCGGTCCCGGGGAAGTGCTGACACATGAAAGTGGGAAATTATCCCAGATACTTCACACAAAACCAGTCAACATGATTTTAATCAGGGGGCTGTTGGCAACAGGCAATCAATCAGACAGACTTACGGTTCAGTTATTCTGCTCGCTGTGCCAGCCAGAGAAGTTGAAGAGGTACAAAGTTTTAATGCAAACAGCTATTCTGGCCGTTGGGAGGATAGCTGAGAAGCAAACATCTGGAATTTATATATCTTCCAAGGATACAAATCATGCTTTATGGATCAATCCTTAAATTCAAACAAACAATGCAAAGATTATTTTAAAACAATGGTTTCTAGCTACAGTACAGTATTTTTGTCTGGAATGCAATATGCAAGGTACCTTGCCACAACCATAACCAGGGTTGTAATCAACTCATCATACATCAAAGTCTGAGTCACTGGGGCTGATTCCGAGTCCAAAGTAAAAAGACTGAAATCTTCTGAAAAATATTAATTTCAGTTTTATTCCAAATAAAATCAGAGTTTATTAAATACATGTATATACTTAAAACCTCTGTTTTCATTTTCCTATTGGCTAGTGAGTGCCACATTGTGAAGTTGTAAAGACTCCAAGAACATCTCCCAAAATCCAGAAATTGCCACACACCAGCCAAAATGAAATTCCAAATGTTACATGGCAACGTGACTCACATTAGGCCCTATCTGTCAGAAGAAGATCAGTCAAAGCACTGCTCAGCTGTGCACGGTGGGGTTGAAGCACAATGCCACCATGGCTAAACACCCTCTCTTATCAGTGAACGAGAGGCAGGGACTGAAACCACCCTAATGACTACTTCATACAGAGAGGGACATTTTACTTAGTTTGGCACCTGACAATAAGCTACAGCAGCAATGCTAGATGGCTATTCAGGATCAGGATTTACAATGGTTAAAGTTAGAATTGGGGACGGGAAATCTGATCCTAGATCTGCACATAAGGGAAACTTCACCCTGGTGCTGTGTATCAAGGCCCAATGAAATTCATTTTAAAATGCATTTCAGATGTCTCCAGCTAATCACTAGAAGGATAGCTTGTGCACTTAGCAAGCAGAGCAGCCTTGCCAATTTAGTCTCATTTGACCACGGCACCTTCATTAAATCATACTTTAAACAACCAAATGAGACCAAAATGTAATGTTTTGGTCAGATTCAATGCCTAACATGCCACACTGTAACAGAGATGCATTAAAGGACATGGTCATCATACCCACAGTATGGTTTTGATGTTTTTTGCCGTTTTAATTCCAGAGGTCCACAGAGGCACTTAAAATCGTATGGTATAATGGTGTAATGAATTCCAAGTATCAGGCAAATTTGGCTGACAGTCTGGTTGTCTCTACCACAAGGCTGAGACTTGGCTGTTGGTAGGCATTCCAGCAAGACCATGACCCAATGCATACCTCAAAATCCACACAGAAATGGTTCTATGACAACAAAATCAATGTTGTGCACTGGCTATCTCAGTCACCGGACCTCTATCCAATTGAAAACCTGCGGGCTGAACTGAAGAGGGCAATTGATAAGCGCAAACCAAAGAATGTGAAGGAACTTGCAAGGATCTACATAGAGGAATGGTCCGAAATCCCTCCAAAAACAAAAAGTCTCCATGCGGTTATCCTTGCTAGTGCAAAACTGCACAAAATTCAAAAACAAAAACCAATTGCTTTTGTCCCTGTTCCAGCTTTTATTTAGGGGCCTTACAGTATACATATGACTGCTACCTGGCTAGCATTTTAACAAAATCTTATACGTGTGGCTGTACAGTATATTTTATTGATGTTTCTACCCTTTCCAGTCGTTTTGGAGGCTGATGTGGATTTGAAAGCAATTAAGTGACTTTTATTAAACGTGTAGCATAATGTTGTTCCTTTTCGAGTGCATTTTCATTTAAAATGTTTATTTTATAACACAGTGAATTGCAATTCACTGAACAGATTGCGCTTTTCTGAATGACAGTGCAATGGTCTAGATTCTCTTGAATACTTTGGCTCGTCCGACCTGTGTTTAATGAATGTGGTAAGGCCCTCGGATTCTTTGATGTTAGACGTTCGCTAAATCAAATAAGACAGGCCAGCTCAAGAAATGCACTGGAATATACAGTCTAGGGAAAAGACTTTGAAGTTCATGAAAATGAAATTAATTCCTGAAGGAGATTTAGAGGGCAGCTAGTGTTAGATATGTTTGATTGCCATTACTTTTCCTCGGTGAAAGAACCCCATGGACATTATATCAAAACCAGTTGTTAACGCAGAATTGATGAACTGGATGCTTTCCGAAAACAAAATACATATGGATTAAAACTGACTGACATGAGGGATATTCTTGTATGCCTATTTTACATTCCTTAGAATGTCATTCACAATACCTTGCAACATTTTTATTTGAACTGTAAATACTTTTTATTTGTGTTGCTTCTTGGCCTGGTCTCCCTTGCTAAAGTGATTTTTTATCTCAATGGGATAAAAAGTAAAATAAAAGTTACACAATACACACCTGCAGAATTTACCTCAGCACCTCATACTGTTGCTATGGGATATTATGCACCTAAAAATAATGATTTTGATGTTTTAGTGAAAAGGATCCTGATTAATTTCCTATTTCAGGGTTTACCTTTTTATTCTCCCCAGGGCTATACAAGCTACACAGGCAAGCTAAAGCTAGTTTAGAAAAAAGTGATTTCGCACTTTAATCAATTTTCGCATGTTTGCTTTTCAGTTGAACAATATGTCATAAATCTTGTTTCCGTGAGAACCACAGGGGGAATGAAGGGACAATCCAAAAACTGCTTCAGCCCATCTGCTTGCTGTTCAGTGAAGTTTTAAGGCGGATTGTGAATGATATGGGATGCATACAGTGTTAGGTATCAACTTTTTACAGTGATTCACTATTCTGCCTAAGGTGAATTCATCATTTTCTTTGGGGTTTGGTTTTAAGCCATTAATAAATGCATTAACACAACTTTGGAGGTCATATTCTACTATTTGTTTTGAGAAATAGTATCATGACAGTTTGAACTACTTTGAAAGGGCTTGACAATGTATTAGCGACAGTGGCGAATGATAGCCATTTGTCACACACACACACACACGCACACATGGAAGCACACAGACACATCACTACCTACACCTCCAACCTCTATAACGGGTGACCATCCCTGGCCCTGGCTTCAGTGTAAAATATGCTGTATCAAACTTGGGTTCAACAACTACATGATATAACGCAAAAAAAAATCACAATGACAAATCTCGAGATACCCTAAACACAAGTTCAACGCTAGAAAAGAGCATATTGCACAGCACGTCACTTTTATGATTACTAAGTAGGTGCCTCTTGATTTTGTTCAGCTAAATAAACCCTTTCTGGATCCCATGTAATTGTTAGAGCCAGAATATACCAGCGCACAAGATCATTACAGTGCAGGTTGAGAAGATGAAGTTGGGAAGATAATTCCGACCATTTTGATGTCTGTAACATTACAACGGTGGCATAGGTAACGTGACTATAACATGTTGATGGATGGGAAATTAAAACAGCTGTGCTGCAAGCTCACAGCTGTTTTAACAGATGAGAGGCACACGGCCAAATAAAACACAGCAGCCCATCTTACATCTGATTAGAATCAGAAACGTCACTTGTATTTTCATTACCTTTGAAACAAAATGAATCAGAAAACAGCTGGATTTTAAGGGAAAAATTACAATGATAAATGATACTTCAAGTGTTTGACAAGTTGAGTTTGACAAGTGGTACTATCAGCTTAGCTTTCGAGACAAATCAAGGCAAACGATTGGATAGGATTTTGTGATTTCAAACTGTGGCTGGGAGTTGAATACCATGTCCTTCAGTTACAATATCTGTTGTTCATTTCTGAATATCATAGTAATGATGTTTAGAGTTGCCATTTTCATGCAATCACTGTCATGCCTTGGAAATATTTGGAGTTTTGAAATATTACTGATGATACACCGATATATACATATGGTGCCTTTTGTGCAACCATAAATGAACGGAATTTTTTTCAAAAGCAGACTCCTTCTAAGCATACTGAATAATAATACAATATTTTGAGAACGTATTTAGATAATCACTGATATAAAATGGGGTCACAATGATGAAAATGCCCTCTACTATGGAGCCAAAGGTGTTTTCACTGTCTTCCTCAGAACTATTCACTCAAGAATACTAGAGACGAGAGATTCCTTGGAAGTACCCCCAAAAGAAGTCCTCTATTTAGACGTAGGCATCGCAAATTTGTTGTAAAACGTCAACCTTTTTGGTCATAAAAGTTTTTGCCGAAGCATAATAGTCTCAGCATGCATATGAGTGACATCCAGTGACATCCAGAGCTGGATGGACAACCACCATCTAAAGCTCAACCCAGGGAAGACTGAAATGAAAATGAAATGAAATGATATTCATCCCTGCTAATACCGCTCCCCATCTGGATCTCTCCATTTCCCTCGGGGATACCACACTCACGCCATCACCCAGTGCAAGGAACCTCGGCGTGGTGATGGACAGCAGACTGTCCCTCTCCGAGAACATTGCGGCGGTGACCCGGTCATGCAGGTTCTTCCTATACAACATACAGAGAATCCACCCCTTTCTCACCCCCTACTCGACCCAGCTCCTGGTCCAAGCGATGGTTCTGTCCCGCCTGGACTACTGCAATTCCCTCTTGGCTGGCCTCCCAGCGTCCGCCATCAGACCCCTCCAACTTATCCAGAATGCAGCAGCTCGTCTGGTCTTCAACCTTCCTGGTCTTCAAATACTCACACGTCACCCCCCTGCTTACTTCCCTCCACTGGCTGCCTGTCATGGCTCGCATCAAATTCAAAACATTGGTGCTAGCCTTCCAAGCAGTTAAGGGGTCTTCCCCAGCTTACCTCCAAAAAATCATCAGACCCTACACCCCTGGCAGACCTCTTCGTTCAGCCTCCACAGGCCGCTTGGCACCTCCCCCTCTCCGAACCTCCACCTCACGCTCACGACTACTGTCTGTTCTGGCTCCACGGTGGTGGAATGAACTCTCCGTTGAGGTCAGAACTGTAGAATCTCTCCCCACCTTAAAGCGGAAACTGAAGACGCACCTCTTCAAGCAGCACCTCTCCCCGTCCCTCCCTACCTCCCTGTGAACCTTAATTGTTGTCTTTCTGTGATTTACTTTGTGTATCGGTATTTTTAGTTGGCTAGGTAAGCAGTGTTTGGATAGTTAAGTTTGGTCACTTTTGCTTTGTTGTTTCTTTGTTTATTTGTTTGTAAAAAAAAAAAAAAAAATTCAAATAGGCCCTGGTCCTTATCTTTGTTGTACAGGTAGCAGTTGAAATTGTACTTCCCTCTAGGGTCTTTCAGCGCACTTATCCCTGGTTATGGTTTGTTGTACGTCGATCTGGATAAGAGCGTCTGCCAAATGCCATTAATGTAATGTAATGTAATGTAATATGGATGCTACTATTTTGTTTCTCAGGCAAAACAATATGCTGTGTTGTTTTTTGAAAGCCTAACAAGCTATACACCATTGGAAACATAAGGTATGTCATTAGCTAAAATGCTTCTTAATCGTTACTTCAATACCATACCCCTAGCCTGTTCTAGGTTCATCTGAAATTATACTGTATTTTTTGCTCATGGATGGGGATCACACCTTTACTGTGCAACAGGATTATTGATACTGGTCATAAAAGTTTGTACATGGGCTCTCCTTGGTCCAGAGAGCCAATACAAAATGAAGGTAATAACATTCATATGTTCAAGTACCTTTGTAGGAGTATGGAGCGGGGAAACAGACAACAATCATAATTGCTCCAGAGAAATTATAAGTAAACAATGGACATTCTATTTCTATAGTTTTTAGAATTGCATTATTATGCATTTGGTTTGCTGTACCCTCGCCGTGAGAAGGACACTGATATTACCTTATTTTGTGTAGTATATGGATTTCCAAAATGCAGAGAAGTGAGCACCATAATATGAGCACCAGTACATGAGTCATAGCCACTATCCTGCCGATAACAAAAAAGAGAGAAGACACTGAGCTTTTTGTTATTCTATCCACTAATACTGTCATACATTTGTGTGTTTAATACACACAGACACTCTCAGTTTAACACAGCTTCCAACCCTCTACTTCTCCTTTGACCTCACCACAAGAGACATCCTCATATACGTACGTTTAAAAAGTAAAACTAACCAAAAGTGCAATCAAAGCATTTCACAAAAAGCTTCCGTGTCTTGGATGTAACATTTTTCTGGGTCAATGTCACAACAAGCAGAATTTGTTTGTACCTTCTGTGAAAATCCAGAATAACTGGAATAAGCTCTAAGAAGGGCATTGTGGAAAAATCTTCTGTTAGCATAACAAACAGCCTGCAGAGAGGAATGACAGGGACTTTTTGAACACAATGAATCATCAAACCTTCACGCAGGGGTCTGAAAAGAGCATTGAAGTGGAGGACATGGAAATCAGAAGACTCAGAAGTTCAGAAGAAACGTAACTCTTCATTGACATCTGTGCGTGGTGTAGATGTGTGTTAAATGTGGCTTTAGCCCAGCTCAAAGGAGGAACGGCTTCACATCGGCAAATCGCGAGCGCTCAGACAGCATAGATCTCCAACGCTAAAGGTGATCGCAGGCTAAAGCGGCTTATTAATTGCCAGCGTATTTGACGCCGTTTGATGTGGAAGGGGGTACAGTTCGTAAGCCAAGTGTACCGGCGGGACATGGTGGGTCCCAGAGGCGCACGCTTCTTTCAGTCACACGCTAATCCACACGTCAGGGCTTTTATGTGTAAAGCCGGCTCTCGCTGAGAGGAATAAGCTTTTTGTCGACGTGCTGGCTCTTCAGAGGCAGGCTCTAGATGGATACGGCCTTGGCGCGGGAGGGACTTCACACCTCTGGCATCGCTAACTGTCGTGCTCTGCTCACGCGGAGAGGAGGCAGAGCCCTCGAGAGCGTGACCCTCCGTCGCAAATCCTGTGAATCGGAACATATGTAAACAAGTGACATTTCTCAGCTTTGAAACATTTATCATTGATTCCACAACAGTGCCTAGTACATAGTAAAAAAGACAGGCGCTCACGAAAGCACACCACTCAAAGCTGAGGTAGGCATAGCAGATACAGGCTACCACAAAGGATCATTTCTAAATAGCTTGTGCATGGACACCACATTAAATTTAAATACATAAATACCCTTATTAGCTCCGAGCAATAGTCGTATGATATGAATAGAAATATTGATCGGTAGATTGATAGATATAAGGATAAAACGTGTTTTATATTCAATCCTTTGCATTCTGATTGTATTAGACATACTATTTGACAGGCATTATTTGCATCAGTACTTGGACAGATGAGAATGGGTAGTGCTTTAGTAGTACATTGTGTGCAGAAATCATGCCTAACAACTGCAGCAGCTTATATAACAAGGTCAGTTTCACAATCTTCTAGTGCCATTGAGTTTCCCACTGCATGCCAAGGGGAGGTCCAGACATGCGTTGCCGTGGCAATATGAATGGCTGTCAGTGTCACTGCAAGGTCATGTAGTAATAATTTCATCAAGAGCAACAAGGGAAGGAGCATGTGCCATGTTTCACTTGGAGACTGCAGGCGTTGTAAGCTACTGTAGAAGCCATTTTACAAATCCAATGTAAGATAGAGTTTAATAATAAGCCGCATTACTCAAATGCAAAGCACATACCCTGTATACCTCCTACATTATTGCAAATTTCTGGTTGACAAATATAATGTCAACCGGACAATGGGCAGTTTGGCCATGCACTAATGAAATGTAAAACCATGTGAGCACACTCAGGGAGGGGAAAAAAGGTACAAAAAGTGCCGAAAAAGGTACAAAAGCTTGTGGTGTTACCCTATTGGTACATACAGTTGTACCCCTTGCCATTGGATTCAATTTTTCTTTATCTTTTTTGTTCCTAACAGCTACTTTCAAAGTATATTTGGGAATTTTGCCATATGTAATATCAACAGCATACACTTTATTATTATTTTTCATTTATTTCTTTTCATATTGATATTGATTTACTAATTTATTCCTGTAAACGTGTCATCAATGTGTAACTCAAAGTGTTTCCTTACTTGTATGAATTGGCTTCAAACAGGAAAACCTGCTTTAGCATCACTGCATTGAAATCCTCTTCAGCTCAATAGAGCCAATTATAAAGTAACTGAGATTGTAAAAGTACTTCCAGAAAATGTTGAAAAAAGCCTATATGAATTTTATATGAATAAAGTAGTCTAATATTTTTTACCATAACCATATACTGTATTACAGCAGCGCACAAAAAAGAGCAAATGACAATGTTAAACCTAAATATAAACATTCCCGATAAGCAGAAAAAAAAGAAAAAAAGGAAGGAAAGAAAATAAATCAATACTGTAGGCCGTCTTGTATTATCTATTGTCATTTGTACATTCAACCTGTGGTGGAAACTTCCGTTTACTTCACTGAATCTGGGTGGGTTACCAGTAGATGGTGCTGTGACACTTTGGGATCTGTGAGACAGACGCACATCCGATAGCATTTAATTGTGGATCACAGCTTTATTCCAAACTGCCCAGACTATTCCCAGCATTCCCCCATTCCCCCCAGCGTGTGATCACTGAGTGCCTTTCAGAGGATTGATCAGAGATCAGTATCGCAGGGGGAGGCGTTGAGCAGCATC
Organism: Conger conger; assembly: GCF_963514075.1. Lineage (NCBI taxonomy): Eukaryota > Metazoa > Chordata > Actinopteri > Anguilliformes > Congridae > Conger > Conger conger. The sequence continues at coordinate 23,946,546 of NC_083769.1, forward strand.
AATGCAGGTTTCTGCTTTTGTTTCCACAAAGCTGATCAAAGTGAGTCATTGACTCTAAACCTCGCAGTGCTGGGTTAGACCTTTCAAAATAAACTTTGATAACTCACACGACATGATCTGTTTCCTAAAATATTGGTAGGATATCTATGCATGCTGTGCTACAAATGGCTATCTCAGAGCAAATTCATTAATTCAGGGCTGGCTTAACCCCTTATGGATGGATGCAACCTGCACGTTACATCTCCCATAACAGACGGATGCGACGCCAGCGTTATATTTTATCATATGACCGTTTTTCAAGATACATGACTGCTGAAATGCATTGTGATTCCTAGACCTTTCTATGGGTTTTCTATAGGGCGCCTGAGTCCATAATGGGTTAAAGACGAAAGGTACAGTAGCGGCTAAAAACATTGACCTGGTTACGTACTAAAAGCCATAGCAGGCTATATAAAGAAGCCCTTTTAATGTAGCAGTAAATGCATTTGACCTTGAGTAGGGCTGCATATTTGCAAATGATTCCTTTGTCCAGAGGAAATCCGTAAACATTTTCTTTTCATACCACCCATTTTTTCCTGGCCAGCAAGCAGCCAATGGAAGAATTTCAGTTCAGGTTACACCTGTAGGACCAGGGTTGATGCTTCCTTGCAGAGGCAGGCACTGTTTTCACACAATCAGCAGATATGCGCTTCGTGCCTTTCTGTCTGAGAGGGCAGCGTGTGCCAGTGACCGCAGTGATGAGTCTGTCGTCTTCCTCTGTGATCCAAGGCGCACAGGGTAAGCAGCTGGCTTCAGGTTCCACTCAGATAGACAGAGGAATTCCAGAATATTCTCACAACTCCCACCAACACAACCCCCCCCCCCCCCCACCCCCAAAACAGGGCTTTGTTAAAGAGATAATGAAAAGTCACAGATCTGTGTCCTCAGAACCTGTTCCTCTTTTAATGAGGCAGAAGCTTATCTTCTGCTTTCAGGGGCACAGCAGCATTACTGTAGGCATTACGCTCCCGTGATAAGGACGCCACCCAGCTGCATTATTAAAGAAGCCTGCATTTGCATAAAAGCAGCACTGTTTGGATTTGTGAAAAGAATAAAACTACATTCATTTACTGACCCCCACCCCCACCCCCACCCCACACACACATAGTAACAAAAATAAATTCCATGTAAGAATGTCCCATCATTGTTCTGTTAAAACATGGCTTGGCCTATTAATGATGGGTATTGTTTCAGTACAGCTATGATCAGCTGAACATATGAAAACATAAGTTTTGTTTTTAATTTAGTTTTATCATTGCCAGTTTGGTTTCACTGCTTGCGCTTGTCGGGTTGCTGCTGTGCCACTGCAACCCAAGCGGGGAGCGCTGAAGCTGCAGACCTGGCACTCCACTCTATCCCAAGGCACCGTTTCATCACATGTCCACCCTGGAGGCTTTCCATAACCGTGTTTGCTTGTCTTAGATGAAATGGAATCAGCATTGAGACAACATGCGGCTAGCAGCTGCAGGCTTTGTACACAGACTCTCCTGTTTGGCAGCCTGGACTCAGGTGCTTCACACGGCAGGTGAAACGAATTGGGACAGTGCAACAGGCGTGGGATAGATTCGGTTCCTTTTCTCACAATGCACTCACTAATGAGTCATCAACCTAATGTTTCCCCAGAGATCCAGAGCAGGCAGGAGTAATGACTGTGGGGAAGGGGGCTGTGGAGAGAGACTGTGACGGCCGGTTTCCTCTGAAATAGAGTCCTCGAGGAGCCGTAGCTCTGCCAGAGGGTCAGGCCCAAGATTGGAACTGAAGGATTCCTATGTGGGGTTTGGCAGGCCTGACATCATCTGCGTGTCTTCATCTGTGACCAAATACGGGATGCAGACTTTAATATCATCGGAGACTCTACGCCGATCAGCTACAATGTTAAAACCACCTGCTTAAACCAGTTTTTTCATGACTTGTCTATAAACACTTAATCACTCATTATATGATATGTGTACTTATTATTGAACTGGAATTTACAGAGGGAGAATTGCGTGAGCCAGAGAGACAGACAGCGGAGGACGAGGCAGCCAAAGCCAAGAGCAGGGAGGTGGGAACAGAAATTGGTGTCAGTGTGGGAACTGTGAACCCACGCCTACCGAGACAGAGAGCCTTTGCTGCTGCTAATGGTATCGAGGGCAACAGCTGTGGGCAGAAACCGAACACAGTGCGCAGTGCGACATTGACTCAGGCGGTAAGAGCGGTCGTCTGGCAGTCGGAGGATTGCCGGTTCGATTCCCGCCCTGGGTGTGTCAAAGTGTCCCTGAGCAAGACACTTAACCCCCAAATGCTCCTGACAAGCTGGTTGGCGCCTTGCAAGGTAGCCAATCGCCATTGGTGTGTGAGTGTGTGTATGAATGGGTGAATGAGAAGCATCAATTGCACAGCACTTACAGGATAAACGTGTTTTATAATGCCAACCATTTACCATTTGGAGATTCAAGCCAAACACATTCAGTGATGTCACAGTCAAGGGTGCCAGTAATTCTGGGGTTGATAATATATATGCTGTATACAGTGCAGTCTAAGTCTTTGGACAGTGGTACAGTTTCTGTTCTTTTGGTTCTGGACACCACAGGTTTAAACCTTGAGACCACAGAGCTGCATTTGAAAAAGCGCACTGCAATTGACCCAATATTTTTGTTTTCACAAAGCGAGTTAACAATTTAGCCTTTTATAACTGCAGATAACTATCACATATTGTTTTGGCTTGTTACAGTTTAATGAACGGCTTCCTGGATGGATGGCAGCAGAGTGCACTTCAAAATCATCCAGCATACAAAAAAAAAAATTAGTCTGGGGGAAAAAAAAAAAAGCAAAATGTGCATTCCGGCACACCACGGCTCGACTGGGTCTCCCAGGAGTCTTGAGTTAAGCAAAATGAAAACAAAATAGCCGCGGCTATTCTGAAGGTTTTCACTTGAGCAGAGTTCAAGCTGCAGTTTGTCAATCTTCCTGCCTGTCTTTCTCTCTCCAGCTCTCTTAAAAACAAAACTCAAAACTAATACTCATTTATGGCCAGAACTAGCCCATCTAAGAGGACAGTATACTTACTAATTAATTTGACCTTAAGCACCATTATATTATTTTGAAAAGATTCATGGTTTTAGTCTCTTTTTAATGACACTAAACATGAACGAACGTGCTAGGAGGTAATCCTGTTTAGCTATTGAATACCGACAAAAAAAGCTTCTGCTTCCAACAACGGAGGTCATATATGTAGACAAATAATTGTTAAAGCTGGGAAGTCACAATCTCCATCTACATATTCCATATAATAAAACCAAATCACACTGCGCTGGTTTCCGTTTTAATCTGGAACTGCTTCTAACAGTAGCGTAGATTTCAACTGTTCAGTTTCAACAACCATTATCTATATAGGCATTCTGTGAATGATTTCAACTGAAAATCACAGATTGCATTCAAACGTAAAGTGGGAAAAGGAAATTCTGACAGGGCCCTGCCCTGGTTCTGTGACAAAATATGCAGGAGGTCAGGCCCATAGATTACAGGCTTAGATTAGGTTATCAGTGTGGCTTTGATGTCAGAGGACATCAGCAATACAAGCAATACATCTTGCCCCATCCAATTACCCTGGTCCTCTCTCTAAGGCCATAATCTAAACACAACATATCATACATGCTGCTGTTATCATTTTTCTTTTCTTTTGTCCAGCCCATTCCTATTCTGAAACTTTTTTATCCTGAACTTTTGATTCATTTTTAAATTTAGCTTTTAATTATGTTTTAGAGTTCTGTAAAATGTTTCAGGCATACCTAGTCCAAAGTGCAGGGAACCACAATTCACATTTTTGAAACGACACACAATGTACTGCAGTATGAACACTTTCATCAGCACTTTCTCATACTGCCATTCAGGACGATTTCCTTTCGCCGGATTGAGGAACAGCACTTAGTGAGAAAAAGCAAGGCTATCTCTTTGGCAGAAAATAAAAAGCTCCTTTGGACAGCTACATGCCTGCCATTTGTCGATTATCACCAAGCAACAGCAATCAACAGCAGGAGGAGGAAAACCAAGCCTAGCGTATTATCCTCAGTTCTGGGACTGGTTGAATTGCGCGCTAACTCATTTCTCCATCATGCTAGCGTCTTCCCCACAGTCTCCTGGGGTTCAGCAGCATCTTAATGAAATTTCCTTCAGCAAATTTCAGTTTCTGAGGGCCCCTGAACCACCCACACATATGTGAATATCCCCCTACACCTGAACACACTGAAAACAATCACATAAAAAAGATTCAGTAATAAAATAAAGGCATGAGGAAAAAACTGCCATTTCAGTGGTTCAATTTCTCCCTTAGAATGCAGGATCATGCAATAAACCACACACTCCACTGTCACTGTCGAATCATGGCACAGTAAGCAAAAAGGCACAGCTTACTGTAAGGCGAGGAGACAAACCATGTTTCTGATCTGACAGTTGACACTGTTACCCAGTTGCTGATGTCCACTGGGAACGGGAAAGGAAACTATTTTCAGCAAACGAAGATGGGGCCCGAGGCAACTGCAGTCCATATTGGATCAGAGGGTTGCCATGGAGAATGTGCTTAGAGTTTAAGAAATTGGCTGAAAAGTTTCTTCAGCATTCAATTGACAGTCTGTTCTCTTCATTTTAAATCCATGGAGCTTTTCTCTCAGAGTCACCCAGGTGGAATATGGAATATCCATGCTTTGACAAGCCCACACACAACAACAAATTTCTTCCTCTGTTATTTCTGTAAGGTGAGTGAGTGTTTGTATACTTACAAGTTGCATATACTGTAAGCTTCCTTGGTAGATGATATCTGCAGAGGGAGGATCTAATCTTTATAGGATTATTCCCCATAGATCTGCTGCAGGAGGAGGCAGTTTCTGAGCACTGCGATGTTGGGTGTCTGCCAGCAAACTTCCCATCTCCTCTCTCCCTGAAGAGCCTCACACGCTCAACTCCAGCCCTCACTTAAAACAAGCCCCACCACCTCCAGGTGGAAGGAATCAGGTTAGAAAGGGAAGCAAGGTTAGAAGAGGTTAGAAGCAAGAATTATACATTATAGCCATAAATGAGTGCTGGTTCTATAAGAAATGTTTGTTTTTCTCCTTTAGCCCTTGTTCCCGGTGTCCTTGAGTGTTGAGACTGAAGGCTGTAGGCCAGGGGTCTCCAACCCTGGTCCTGGAGAGCTACTGGGTCTGCTGGTTTTTGTTTTCACCTTAAAATCAGCACCTGTTGAGACTCAGGTAACCAGGTGAGGCGAGTTAATTAATCAATTAGAGCAGTTGATTACACTTAAGTGCTGGGTAACAACGAAAACCAGCGGACCCTGTAGCTCTCCAGGACCAGGGTTGGAGACCGCTGCTGTAGGCAGATGAAAATACAAGCTTTACTGAAAACGGAGAATGTCTGCTGTTGTTAATTAAAGTAATGTTGAGCATTACTGTCCAACAATCCGCACTCACTCTGGGAGGTAAAGAGGGAGAATGTGGCAGGTGACAGAGACAGAAATGCTGCCAATGCGGCCATGACATCAAAGCCTGATCAAATTGAGGAAATGTATTTGACTTAAAATCACGGTGTGTTCTGATCCAATATTTCTTCTCTGCTCAGTATTTTCCATGGACCGTAACCTTTAAACCGCTGAAATCCAGGTATAATGTGAATTGTAATTCCCATGTTACCCTATCACCTTATATGAGAGGGATTGGAATGGAATGAGGGATTAGAACGATGTTCATGAATGTAAACATCAGCCTCCCCAGGAAGAATGCCAAATGTGTAGCATTTAAGTGTTACTTCATGCAACGTTGAATTTACTGATAAATGGTTTTATACAAAACTGCTTCATTTGCCTGATGGAATAGTTTTCAGCATCTGCACAACATTACTGGCATGTAACGAGTGTATCCAGAGTGACAAGTACAAACACAAACACACACACACACACACACACACACACACAAATACACACACACACACAAACACAAACACACATACACACACACAAAAAAACAAGTGCAAGGGTCAGGTTTTAAAGTACAGCAATTTTCTTGAAGGGGGAAAAGTAGTCACAAGAGCGACAGAAAGTACCAGAGGTGCAGAATCAACTGACAACTGGTCAACGATTGGACAAAACCAGCCCAATATAATGAAGATTGTAGCACATTATATGAGCAAAGATGCACAGGCCCGGGAAAAGAGGGAAAAAAATAAGTTACACATAATCAGGTGTTAGGGCTAGATAACAGATCAGCCGAGAGTGGAGGTGGAGGAGCCAAGGTGCACTCTGAGGAATTGGGTCTTCAGCCTGCATCGGAAGATGGCGACTGTTTCTGCTGTTCTGGCCATGTTGGGAAACTCATTCCATGACCAAGGAGCTAGAACTGAGGCAGTAGACCCATGACACCAAAGGCAGAGGGGGCTCCTTCCTCATATACTATAATAGGATTGCTTATTCTGGACGGGCCTGCACAACTGAGGTGGACTGGAAATTCAGATTGCGAATAAACATATGGCAGTGTATTTGCATTGGTTCTTCTTTGTTAATAAATGCTACATTTTACTCCTCCTCAGGATATACTGTATATATGATTTTAACAAGGCTAAATGGAAAATTGTATAATCTTGTGTAAAATCTCTTTGGAATCGGAATATTCTTACACTCCTTATGAATATCATATGCATTTTGGGCTGAAGTACAATAGTTATTCACGATATATATATATATATATATATATATAAACATTTATTATATATTAATGCATATTTTATTGATGAATGAGCACTGCGAATCCCACTTTTCTCAGTGTGATGTGTCAATCGCGCACTGGACTGGGTGTAGGAAAGGCAGGCCACATGCAGTGCAGGTAGAGAGCTTCTTTTGATAGATTGCCCCACAAATCCGCGGATTGCCATCTGACTGGGCTCGGTCCATTTCAACAAAACTCAATCTTGCCATCCACCAGAGGTGGAAAAGAAAAATAGAGGGAGGACCGGTTTGTGCTGGGTGGTGGTGACACTGAAAATGAAAAGCATGTCACCTCCGTGTCTGGTTCAATTAGTTTTCTCCGAGGGCCCCTGCTGGCTTTAAGCAGCCGCTTGACTTGTCAGCAGCCCTTAGGAAACATGCCCAGGGACATGATAGGCCTCTGTTTCTGTGCTGTGGCCTGCCCAGTGTGGCCCAATAGCAAATATCTTTGTCTCTGGGACACAATGACACAATCTCAATCCAGAGATGGATAGATAGACATGGGGGGGATAACTAGTTGACCTTTGGTTAGCGATGTCCTTCTTAATATACTTGAAGCCACGATTCCCATACTTTGATGTACTGCAAACATGTTTAAAACTTACAATTACTGTTTTCATTTTTGGTGCAAAATTATAATGTTAGAATGCTAAAACTAGACCGTGTGTATGCTATGGCCAACATGTTATTTTAGCCTAGCACATACAGTTCTGTGAATTTTACTCACCAATATTGTGCGAATTCGTGCCACATTCATTACATGAGTGAAACACCCATTAGCAGTCTACCCCAGCAATAGCCGAAAACACAGTTTGCTTACAGGTAGGCCTACGCAAACAACTTGAGGAGCCATTCTTAAGTGGAGGCAATTGTTTGAGTAGTGGCTGTATGAACAGCCGGGAAGCTCAGCCAGAGACGTCGAGAATGTAATGGGAATGAGGACTAAACAAGCGCGCCAACTCTCTGAAAGGCATGTGTCACACACTGTCACACACCCCTGGGAGGAGAGAAGAGCTGGATACTGAGAGATACAACTATACCAGATTGCGCTGCTGTTTTATTTGGTCACAGGGAGGAGAGCGAGAATGAAACTAAAAATAAACAAAACACTTCACCCGTCACCCTCACGGGTTCTGGGCAAAAATAATGAACGAAAATAATAAAAGGCTAAATAAATTGAAACCCGAACAGTAGCTTTTGGGCTTAGCTTTCCATCTCGTCGTTTTCCTCTGCCTGCATGCACACAGCTCTCTCTTGTGACTTTTCCCCGGTCTCAGACGCGTAACTGTGAAAAGAAGCACACTTTTAAAATCCTGGACTGATTCGCAATGCAATACAAGCAACGGCAGCATTGGAGTGGCAGCATGCCGAAATGAGCAATGGCAGCAGTGTGCAGAATGAGCCAGGTAGCGGGGCAATCCCAGCTATGCAGCTACAGCACAGCTAGCAACAGAGCAGCAGCAGAATGAACAAGACCGTGAAGTGGTATGGTTTGTGGTTTAATTGCCCATTAGAGACGTAAGCATTGTGTGAGCCGATGGCCCTTCTTGAGTTGTCTGCCCAAATTCTGCAAATTAAAACCGAAAGAAGTTTCATATTCAAACCTGTAAGGGTATTTTCAGCCTACCTATATTTGTCAGACAGAAGTACTGTAAAGAGCTATTTATGCTTTCCTAAAACTAATATATGTAAAACTGAAAAATGAAATCTTGAAAACAGCAAAAACATAAAGAGCTTGTTTGCATTATACCAGGCATACATGTCATGGCATTTGTTTTATCAATGTAAAAGCTGTAAAAACAATCATCATTGTAACCCCACAGCAGGTACAGTTCTAGAATTGGAAAATAACAGGATGGATACAGGGCAATTGCAGTACAGGAATTGAAAGCAAAATCTTGATGGTATACTTGCACAGTTGATGCAGTGGTATAACAGCTATGCTTTGCTTTTATCTGAGCTATTGTCTGAAAGTTTCCCGCCACCTCTTAGGAGCTGTAAGACAAGCTTGACAGCATAATTAAGGCTTCCTACCATCTTACATTTTAAATGCTTAGAAACATTTTTTTTTCCATTTTAAAAATACAGTTTGTTTGTCTTTATTTGTATGACAGTATTCTTAAAAGCAACCTTTAATCTGAGCAACATCTTCATTTTTGAAGCATTACAGTGTTTTTGTTTTGTGTATCCCAGGAAGCATTCTTCTTCAGTTATACAAATTAATGGCTCCATAGAAGCAAACAAATTTCTTCCATTATGAAACGGGACTGGAATATTATTTAACATGGAGTGGTGATGGGGCCCCCGACTGCTGGCATCATTAGCATGCACATTTAGTGTCTGCAATTAAAAGGAGCCAATTGTAGCTTCTGTATTTCTGGTGGGGAAAGGGGGAGGGCACTGGAACATCAAATGGTCCATCAAACCTGCCTTCCATTTCTCCCCTTCGTTGTCAGACATCAATGTAAGCAGCTTGAGCAGGTGCTGAGCCAAGATTTATAATATCTTTCATTGGCAGTGATGAACTCCCACATACCCATGTAGCACATGCTTTGCATTATGCTCCCTGTTTGCTTTTTGATAAAATGTTGTGTCTCAATGACGAAGAATTTTAACTTCAATAAACTCATGGTTGTGATGATATAAGAGAACAGCTTTTTAATACTGGACCAAAGCGAGCAAAGCTTTTTTAATATCGGGAGACGGTCTCTCATCGGCAGAGTCTAGCATCTGTCATTATAAAGCTTTGAACAAGCCTAGCACTCCCTGGATTTTCATAAATGCACAGCTAATGTGTTGCATAAAGATTTTTTTAATTTTTTATTTGTGTAAAACTTAGCTATTTAAAGAGTCAACTGTCGATACTCGATAACTGTACAGGCCCTGTGCATTGCCAGGGAAATTAATCCTTTCTTTACAATGCAGAAAATAATGACAAATATCTAGGCTATTCAATTGGGAGCCTATGCCAGGCACTGCTCTGAAACATGAGTCACCCTGTGTTGTTGCCTGGGAAACTTGAAGCAATGAGAGTGCCTGTCACTCAATGCGGTCACCACAGTCAAAGAGATTATGTTGGATTATGGAGATGAGGTTCAATCATATCGATAGATTCCTGGCTTCTATTGACAGTTGAAACAAGACATACAGTGACATCACGGTTCTCAGAGAAAATATGAAATATCAGAAACTTTCACTTCGGAAAAAGACTTGGAGAAGAATCAGTGCAGAGCGAGAGTGTAGTAGAGAATCCGGAGACACGCTGGATTTGTTTTTGGTTTATCTCCATTGACTCTTTTCCAACTTGAACTGAGAATCGGTATCTGATAGTTGATGTTTTCTATTGACACTGCGATGTCACTGTCTGTCTCTTGCCGTGTTAAGAGCAGACTCTCCCGGGGAGACCTGGAAATGAGCACCTGCGCCCTGAAACCAGTGAGTGGACTGATCAGCAATGTGCACCAAAGGCAAAGTTAAGCTTGTCCTGTTGCAAATTGACAGTCACGAATTAAGGAACATAAAAGTGAAAATTATTTAGTGGATCCCCATAATTTAGTTTGTTACTTTTGTTCAAACAAATGACTGGGTTTTCAATTAGCCGACGTTTCCACCAAATGATCTGAAATTAGTATGATCTGAAATGATTCCTACTAACATGATGAGCGGGTGATAAAAGGGCTTTTCATACAAGCTTTGTAATTACAAAGACAAGGACATTGGTTCAAGCAAATTATCAAGGGTTAAACAATTATTTAATGTCAGCAGTGTCAATAGGCTATTTATGTGTATGCTGAACATAATATAACAGCATCTTATCAAAATACCATCTGCTCTACTCTACAAGCACGTGACAGAAAAATAATGGTGCTGTCCAGCAACCAGAGGACGATGGATTTTCATCCGTATAATTGGACTATTGTTCTAATAAGATGATAATTTAAAGAAAATCGACACATGGAGAGGCATTAGATGAAGGAAAAACACAGATTGCGACTATAGTTTCATGTGGGAAAAAATGATTGACTTTAACTGCAGTTGTACCACTGGCTTTACATTGAAAACGTGTCTGAATGACTTATACTGGAGCCAACCACAGTGGCACTAGTGAGCACGGTCTCTCAGTATGACCAGGAAATGAGCATCAAAAAAGAAGCTCGGTTTTGACCGCTTGGACACACAGCGATCAAGCGAGACTGTTAATTTGACTGTTCATCAAGTCAGCAATCATGCACACACCCCCAAAAATGTAATAATCTCTCTAGGCTCACCACCCAAGGGGGAAAGTTTGGCAGAGTTTCCAAAGGACATGAATGAAGCGGTCGGATACGAGTCTGTAATGTAGTCATACTGCATATTAAAATCATAGCTATTTTCAGAACAGCAGAAAGCTATGGTACGCCTTATGGCACAGAAAACTGATTAAAAACCTGGATGTGCATTTCATTTCATTTCATTGCCAAGAAGCCTGTGGCTAACAACAGCTAACGGCATTAGCCTATAAAATGAAATTGTGAACACCAATATGCAGCGTGACGTTAAATGTGAAACTGAAAGATGATGATCAACTCGATAGTCTACTTTTCATGGTTATGGATCAAGGTAGTTGACGAGGGATTTCATAATATAGAAGATGATTCCAGGGAGTGATACCCTCAGGCTAGAGTACCATCTGTCCATCGTGTAACCACATGGACTGTGAGGACAGCACCCTAGTCCTGCTTGGTTTATTTTCTTTCTACCGAGAGATATGAAGATAGTTCTAAGCAAAAGCTATCTGTTGTGCAAAGCAGTGTTCATTAGATGTTAATAGCATACCACTGAAGGCCTGATGGGACCAATCAAGCATTCAACAAAGCTGTGTAATAATCAAAAATAATAATTTTGTGTATCATTTAGAACATGTTCACCTTACATGATATAAAGGCAATAAAAGTAAATAACTAATCATTCAGAATGATATGATATGCCACCTTCAGTAATTCAGTATGCTAAATTATATAATGTAGCAAAAGTCACATGAAGTGTCTGAGGCAAAGTGATATGGAGCCTGGCAGAGCAGAGCAGCTGAGCAGCTACTGAGCGCTGAGGCAAAGCCACATTTGTATGACACATATCAGACAGACACATAGGGCGCAATTACCTGATTACCTGAGTAATACATTCTAAGATGCAGGGAGGAAATCTCACTAATGCAACATGCTGTGCAGATGAGGCACTTAGTGCTGAAATCAATCTGGATTGTTAGTTGTTGTCTTATGTTTGTCTATTTTAATGGGCATCGGTTAAACCGATCCATTATCACAAAGGTTCAGAAATTAAATGACAAAAGCAGAAAAGCTTAGATCCCAATGTTCCAGTAGAAGAGAGCACAATCTGGAAAGCCTGTCTGCAGGAAAACCGGAAAAGGCCCTCCCTTTCCGGTGTCTGAAGATCATTCCGGGTTCATTAAGCAGGCCGGGCTGATTTATGGGCAGGCCGACCCGCGGAACGGGGGCCGGATGAATTATCATTGCTTTCTGGAATGTCCTCGATAAATAACCCAGCGATTATGAGATGAATAACCCAGAGATTATGAGATAAATAACCCAGAGATTACGCTCCAAGACAAAAATGGGGCGGTAAGTGGAGCAATGACACAGAGCCTTCACAGAGCCGTTTTTAATAAAGCGTTGGTGTTGCCGGTGTGCGCGGGACCTGTTGGCTGGCATATCCGAGAAGAAAAGCCACGGCCATCTATGAAGATGCAAATTTAAAACAAATGCAGATGACACAAAGCTCTGTTGGCCCCATTTCACATGCATAATTATCGGATTAGCGCACTAAAAAACCAAAATGCCTCAAATGGCTTTTTTCTGTTAGTGTTGCTACTGTTTGTCTTGTTAGAAAGGCTACTTTCAATTAATGCAATATTCATTCATGGTGGAAGGTCTTCCATTACAATAAAACAATTAACATTTTTGGGTACATCAATATTACACAAACTGTAAGCAGTGGAAATGTTTGTGTGATTTGATTGAATGTCTATCAGCCTTCCAAACATGGGACATTTTTGTCAATTTATCCTGGAGACTACAAGGTGGTTTGATATGAACACACATCCCAAGCAGGATACTTATTACGGTGTACATATAATAATAACATACTTTGTCCCTTTTAAACAAAAAATCCATTCCAAAGGGCTTCACTGACATTGAGTAAAATATAAAATTAACTAACAAAATAAAAACAGAAGGAAGAGAATGTGTTTCCTATACTTTCTTGGAAAGGAGAGAAATGCTATCAGCTACTTTATCAAAAGTAAATAACTAAAAAGGGATTTTCTTCTCCACCTTGGCATTTCAGTACAAAATAAGTGCACTTGAATGGTTTTTGAAAGCAGATTCTCTTCACAGCCAGTGACAAGGACAAGGGAGACACCACTTTCTGTTTACCCAGATCAAAGCCAGCCAACGACCAACAAAATGGCATTATGTAGGATTCCAAACTTGGATTTAGCCCCACAAAGCAGGATAGGAAGCACAGCAGGCACAGTAAAGTCATTTGGCGTGAAGAAGTGTTTTGTGTATATACTGAACACAACGCTGTAAAGACCCAGAAAGGGACTGTGTGCATGCCAGAGCTGCATCACAGCAACAGATAAATAAGCATTCTCTCTCTTCTCATGTCTTCTCAGTCTCAGACATTTTCATCTGTTACATTCAGCATGTATGTGATGAAAAGATGCATCAGAACTCAGCAAGAAGGCATGTTTGGAGTGGTTTGTATTAATTTGAAGTCAGCTGCCTTACACTACTGCCGTACACTGTAAAATAAACTGGCCACCAGAAAAGTCACAGTCAGAAAGCATGTGGCTGGATTGAGCGCTTCCATTGATGCCTTTAACACTCACTGTAAATAGCGCAAAGCAGCTTTGCTGGGGCCAACCGCAGCCTTTTTTGAGGCATTTTGTGCAGATAACCATTTCCCATAGCTATTTACTCAAGCTTCACGCCTCTGTGGAAAGTGAACTGTCCATCGCCTTATTTTAAACGCAACAGTTGTGTTATCTCAGTGACTCTAGAGGAGTTTGTAGACATTACTATTACTTCCTATTAGTCCAACATTTATTTTTCTACTTAAAGTCTCCACCCTAAGTTCTGTCAGTTCGTTTTCTGGACATAAATGAATTCCTTTTGCAACCACTGACCTGTGCAGGCCAAATATCTAGCCACTCTTCAGGAGGGTGATTTCAAATAACCAAACTATAGGATTTACACTCTACAGAGTATGGTCCCTAATACAGACTGTAAAAAGTTACAATTATACAAGTATATTTTTAGATACAATTTTTACAGTTATAATTATTCATTTTCTACAATTATAAAGTGATTTGTTGCGGGTCAACTGAAGACAGATAATCTTATCCAACTGCAAGACATAGAAAAAAACAAAAACCTTCACATCATTGAGGGAAATGTCTTCATTTTGGCTCTGTCGATTTAAAATATTAATTGGGCATAATCATCCATTTATAAATGTGAATTTTATAAAACACAGAAGCTCATTTACAGACTCATTTACAGACAAATCCACTGACGGGAGGGCAATACTCAACTTCACTCAATTAGACACACATTCAAAACAACCAGAAAGATGGTACATATAAATATCAATTGTATTGATATGATGTATAGAATTATGGCTTCAGCATGCAGTTCCAGGAATGGGGCCAAAGTAATAATCTCACAAAGAGGGCCACATCATGACGCATAAAGTCAGGGTAGACTATTCCAGAATAACTTTAATAAGAAACTTTCAACTTCAGGTTCCACCATCAGATAAAATAAACATGAAACATTGTTAGTTATGGTACCCTTATGCCACGTTTTTCTTCACCATTATTGCTGTGCCAAATTTTATCCATGAACCATAAAAAAAATCCCTTTTTTATCAGTAATGTTTACGGGTCCTCCATTTATGCCCTTATACTGTCTACATAGGCTGCGGGAGATCACAGCAATTGGTAAAAAAAAAGACAAGTAATGCATACAGTGCACAATATTGATTGATAGTCTCCAAAATAATATATCCAAGAAAAGCTCCTGGATTAAAAAAATAAAGTCACATCTTGTTTCTTTTGTTGGTTCAGTGTTTTGCATTATTTATTCATTTATTTTCTTGTTTGCCAAGGTCACGGAACTTCCATTTTTGCAGTTAAAAAGTAACTTAGGCCTCTGCCAAAATCATCCTTGCGTTTCAACAGGAACTAGGAAATAAAAAGAACACATTTCTACAGGATTACATGAGTCATTTTCTTTAATACTGTATGAAGTAAAAAAAAAAAGTACAACTGCAAAAGCTTACAAAGGATTTACAGGATTCCTAACCTGAAGGCATTATGCTAATGTTATACTCATAAGACAGGGTGAGAATTCTGGCAAAGGAATCCAGAAATATTATCATTATTCTGTGATGAAAATATTTCTTAAGTAACATATTACAAATGTATTAAACAGATATTCATATGCAAAGATGTTAAGTAGCAATACACTGATTCTTCATGAGAGGCAAGGGATGATTGTAGTCCCTGTGTCCATATGAAACTCGTTAACCTTACGCTGAATATTTTAAATTTTTTAACATCTTAACAATTGTATGGTGAACGTTCTCATTTTTCGAACCCCGTAGCTCGTAGGCATTGGTGAACCCAAGACGCTTCGACGTCTGGACACAAACACCGTACCCATAATGAAAGACGTCGGTTACAGTGAATTCACAATAACAATGCCTCTGAAAGAAGCCTGCCAAAGTTATCAGAAAGGATGGTGTAATTACTGGCCGTGAGCGCTTGAGCAAATCAGCCGAAGTAATAACAGCCTGTGCCGGATCAGGGATGAGAACGGGGCGGTCACAGGCATCTGTGCTACTTAAATAACTGGCCATTTAGCTCATTGTTTAAATACTAACTTCAGCGACGGCCTTTTTCCTGTAATGAAAGGCGTTGATATGAAAGGCCAGTGAATCCATTGTGAGGGGATCACAGGAGAAGGTGGAGCGACCATTGTGTAGGATGCTGTAGGCAGGCATTGAAACACGCCTTCCGGAGCCATCGTGAGGCAGGTGACACCGTGGGGAAAAAGAGCAGCTTTTCTCTCATTTCCCCGTGTCTTTTTATTCCATGTTTTATGTGTTTTTTCCACCGGAATTACAGTCCTATTAGCCGCTTCCTTCTTGTTATGTTCAGCACAAGTACAATAAAAGTCTCCCAAGGCTGTTCTATGATAAAATGAAACCCAGGGGCAGTGCTGGGTTGGAAACATCAAGCATTTTAAATCAGCCTCAGAATGGGAGCGGTCTTGGTATGTGTTTGGTGCAATGCTTTTGCTGGGCTTTTGCTATTCAAAACCTTTGCACTTTTGTCTAATAACCCGAAAAGTCCGTTTCATACTCTCAATTAGACGTACATGTAAAATGATCAGAAAAATATTTCCCCCAAAGAACAGCCCTGTGTACCCTCTTGGGGCACAATCTAACAGCAACTGAAGTGATGACCAGGAATTTTCTTATTAATCATCTACGCTAGAACATATTTAAAAAAAAAAACCCCACAGTGTTAACATTAAAAAATCCTATACTGTTGCACTCACTTACCACTCATATATACTCAAGGAGTACTGCAGCTCCACTTACTACTGTAATACTATCATTCATTGAGGTACTACATATTTTACACACTGCAAGCCATGGGAGCCTACAGGAGAGAAATCGCATGAACGGACACAACTCACTGATAAAACTGTACCTGTAGGAACCAAGGAGCTTGCAGACCTCGGCCAAATACATACACAATTTGCAATATTTGCTTTATGGATGCAAATATAAAAGGCAAAAAAACTACTGATGAAGCCTTAGGGAAATTTTTTTCCCTGAATATCAGAGAAAATAGGAATTTATTTTAATCTGCAAAAGATCAAGGGGCGACATGGCTCAGGCAGAGGGTTGCTCCGCCCGGGCTGTGTCGAAGTGTCCCTGAGCAAGACACCTAACCCCTAAAATGCTCCTGACGAGCTGGTTGGTGCCTTGCATGGCAGCCAATCGCCGTTGGTGTGTGAGTGTGTGTATGAATGGGTGAATGAGAAGCATCAATTATACAGCGCTTCGGATAAAGGCGCTATATAAATGCCAAGCATTTACCATCAGTTATTTCACATTCAGGTCTGCAGCCCTGAGAAAACCTGCTCTCCTGTAGCATGGTTTAATTGTGTCTTGCGATCAGAACTCCAGGTCATTCTCAGCTAATTACAGATCCAGAGCGGCTAACAATGTCTGGGCTGTAGGGTTCACTGCATTCAAAACAAATGCCTTTACTAGTCTGAGCATCCTGGGAAGAGCAAATACCTTTTAATGCTGGAGTTGTTGAGGCCTTCCAAATCTCCTGTGAAATCTGTGATAAATCCACATGTCAAAGATGCTGGCAGACCACACCGCTCTTTGTGGCACCTTGAACCAATGACTAGTTTAGCAGAGCGTAATAATGACCGATAGTATATGCTGTCATCCTGGGTTACATGCTGGTGTGAGCATCACTGTGACATGTTTCACATTATCAGTCATCAGTTCTAAAAAATGGAGCTAAGAATGACAAATCACAAGAAGCGGCACCCAGCAAGTTCTGTCCTTCACAGCTCATATGTGTATGTAACGGACCTGACTTATACTTGCACAGGGATATCTAAACTAAAAATGTACTCTATTTAAAGGTACAATAGGTAAGTTTGGCCTTCTAATGGTCAAGAGAGGAATTGCAGCAACAAACATGCTCAAACCACAACACTGTTTATCCCACCCTTTCTCTGTGAATATGCTGATGTTGAAACGCTATTGGCTATGGCAATTAGAACCAATTTTCAACCAATGAGCTTGAATTATTTTACAGCTATACAATGTTTTGGTACAGAGTGGCAGCCCATCAACCGCATTTGAAACTATAAACACTATAAACACAGGCAGTGGGTGAGTCAACATGTCTTTTAAATGATAGGAAGGGATTTACAATGGTCTTGTAACAAGGTTTTAACACAAAAATCTTACCTATTGTACCTTAAAAAATTACAGAACTCTACAGAAGTGTATGTGGATTCATGCCCATGGCAATGGGGTTATTGTGTGTTATTTGGTTTTTTAGTTCCTTCTTGATTCACTCTGTCCTTAATGGACCAGAGAAGCAGGGCATTTGTGGAGGGGGAGGAAGGTTCTTGCTGATGCTGTGCACACACCTTACCCACAATAGAGCCCCTAAGGGTATTTGTGCTGGGCTTTTCTGCTGGGCTGCAGGGCCCATTGTAATATCACTGGGAACTCACCGAAGCTAATTTTGCCTGGGAACATTCCCAGAATCCTTCATTGTGAAGTTCTATTTTGCGGCTTGGGATCCACAGACCATTTTTCTTTTCTTATTTTTTGCATTGAGAAAATGAATCTTGAGCGTTGGCTTATCCGGAAGGCATGCTGAAGCCTCTGCCGGAGAAAGGATACGTCTTAGCTCTGGTGCAATTGAAAAGAGCAAATCAATTTTTAGAAATTAATTTCTGCTTTTGATGTGCTGCCATCCAGTTGTGCATATGTTCTACAACAATCCAGGCTCTGCGCAGTGGAAATATCAATAGCCTTAAGCTGTCGTGACAAGAAGCAGAGATATTTGTCCCTATGAAAATGAGTTGGGAAAACATCCTCTTTGCTGGATTTCAAATCCTCTCTTTGAGTCATTAATATTGACATTATCTGAGATTAGGGCAAAAAGAGTAAACATTGCTGCCCTGGTGACTAGATAAAATGATATTTGCAAAGGAAAAAACAGCGTAGTGGCCCTTATCCCTGCATTGCTCCAGGGGAGGATTGTCTCCTGTTTAGTCTAATCAACTGTAAATAGCTTTGGATAAAACCATCAGCCAAATGACATGTAATGTAATGTAGGTGAATAGGAGCAGGTGGTGGTGATCATGAGGGGCAGGTGTCAGTGATTTACTCTTGAGAGGTGGAGCGTTGAAAGGAGGGTGTGGGTGTGGCAGTTCCTATCTCATTGATTGCCCTGAGGATGAGATAGAATTGTGTATCATCTCAAGAGTTTATCTCATATGCCCTGACGTAAAATCACCACAATGCTCAATATTGAGGTTGGATTAATTAGAATTTGACTGAAAAATTAGAGGAGAAATGGGGCAATGTATTGATTTTACTTTTTAAAATGTACTTTTATTCCAAGAGAATATGGGAATGTGACCAGAGGCAAAACACTATTTTTGTTTGCAAAACTGCAGTTCTGCACTTTTTATTAGTATACATGTCCACTTAATAAAATATCTGACTGAGTTCAACTCTCAACTCTTTACTTTTTGACTTTTTATTATGGAGATTGACCCGCCAATATATTGTGCTTTGGATAAGGAATCACTTCCTTACTGCTATGTTTATGGCAAGGGAGGAAATAGATTGTGTGCAAAAGAATTCAGGCTAAAACAAAGCCGAGGCTTTCGAAAGGAGAAACTCCCTCAGGAAACTGATGTGAGATTCATGAATTCATTCCTGTGCTTCAAACACAACTCTGGCTCAAAGAACACACTTCCTTGGCAGCCAATCAGAACACTTGTGAATCCAGGTTTGTTCCTTGTGTAAAAAATGCTTTTTGCAGAACCCTTAAGCTGTGTGTTAGGGCTGGGCACACAGTCAGAGAGACAGTCTTTGTAAACACCTGACCTAGAGAAAAATGTTTTACTAATTGTCTCCTGACATAGTTATGTTATGGAGTACAGAGCACATTGATGAATTCACATTGAACTCTTCAAAATACATGAATTATTGCCATATAAAACAATGCATGTTTGCATTATGTCACCTCCTGGGATAGACCTAGCGTTCACATCATGACGTGAGTCTTCATGACAAAGGCTTCATGAATGGTTTTCATGTAGTTAATGTAAGGTCATGTCTATTGACTTTTCATATTAAAGATACAATAGGTAATTTCGGACAATAGGTAATTTCGAAACAATACCAGTTCATTATCAGTAGCAACAAGCAAGATAGCTTGCCGAATTTACAAATATCCATTGCTACCGATAGTGAACTGGTATTGTTTTATAACTAGATATGTATTCTTTGCATGGATAATAAGCAACACGATGCGGCCACAACTCTCATGTCCTCCCTCTCATCTTCCTTTGACTCTCTGTGTCCCCTCACCACCAAACTAGCTCGGGCCTCCCCCCCCAGTCCTTGGCTTTCTGATGCTCTACGAGCTGTCCGAACCGAACTGCGGGCGGCGGAGAGAAAATGGAAAAGGTCCTGTCTCCCCAGTGATATGGCTTCCTTCCATGCCCTCTTATCATCTTTCCATTCCTCTGTCTCTCTAGCTAAATCTTCCTTCTTTCACTCGAAAATTAACGCGGCCGCCTCTAATCCCCGCAAACTGTTTTCAACTTTCTCCTCTCTTCTGGCCCCCCCTCCCCCCCCACCCCCCTCATCACTCACACCTGATGACTTTGTCTCCTTCTTTGAAAAGAAGGTCGATGCTATTCGCAATTCCTTCTCCCAACCCTCCACCCCTACTGACCCTCCTACCCTCCCCAACTCCCTAACCTCCTTTTCTCCCCTCTCTGACGCCGACACACTGAAACTCCTTACTTCCCACCGCCCAACCACCTGTCCTCTTGACCCCATCCCCTCTCCCCTCCTACAATCTATATCTGATGACATTCTCCCTTTTCTCTCCTCTCTAATCAACACCTCCCTCTCTTCCAGCACCATGCTCTCTTCCCTGAAGAGGGCCAGAGTCACTCCCCTGCTCAAAAAACCTACTCTTGACCCCTCTGCCCTGAACAACTACCGGCCTGTCTCTCTTCTTCCCTTTCTCGCTAAAACTCTGGAACGGGCGGTCTGCTCCCAACTGTCCACTTATCTTCTCCAGAACAATCTCCATGACCCCAACCAGTCTGGCTTCAAGAGTGGCCACTCCACTGAGACCGCCCTACTCGCGGTCACTGAGGCACTCCACTCTGCTAAAGCAAAATCCCTCTCCTCTGTCCTTATCTTCCTCGACCTGTCGGCCGCCTTCGATACAGTCAACCATGAGATTCTGCTCTCATCGCTGTCTGGGATGGGTGTCACAGGGTCTACACTCGCTTGGTTTTCCTCCTACCTTTCTGGTCGCTCCTACCAGGTGACTTGGAGGGGCTCAGTCTCCGACCCTCACCCCCTACGAACTGGAGTCCCGCACGGCTCGGTTCTTAGGCCTCTCCTCTTCTCGCTATACACCATGTCTCTTGGTTCTGTTATCTCTTCCCATGGCTTTTCTTATCATTCCTACGCTGATGACACCCAACTCTTCATTTCCTTCCCCCCCGACACCCAAGTCACCACACGGATCTCTGCCTGCTTGGCTGATATCTCTGCGTGGATGACTTCCCACCACCTGAAGCTCAACCTTGCCAAAACTGAGCTTCTCTACATCCCTGCTAAGTCCTCTCCGTCAATCGACCTCTCATTGACTGTTGAGGACTTTGTAGTTTCCTCCTCCCATACGGCAAAGAATCTTGGGGTGACTCTTGATAACTGCCTCACCCTGGCTCCACAAGTATCCTCCACTGCCAGAACCTGCAGGTTCTTTCTGTATAATATACGCCGTATCCGTCATCTCCTGACTGAGAAAGCCACCCAGCTCCTAGTCCAGGCGCTCGTCATCTCCCGCCTGGATTACTGCAACTCCCTCCTAGCCGGTCTCCCAGTGTGTGCCATCAAGCCCCTCCAGCTGGTCCAGAATGCTGCAGCCCGCCTGATCACCAGTCAGCCCAGGTCGGCTCATGTCACCCCGCTTCTCATTGGCCTCCACTGGCTTCCTATTGCCGCACGCATCCGTTTCAAGGCCCTAGTGTTGGCATTTCAGGACTGCCCCACCTTACATACAATCCCTGATCACTCCCTACTCCCCAGCTAGACCACTCCGGTCTGCCAGCTCTGGTCGCCTTATGGTTCCCTCTCTACGTGCACCTGGCGGTCGAGCTGCACGTTCACGCCTGTTTTCCGCTCTGGTTCCTCAGTGGTGGAATGACTTGCCTACCACTGTCAGAACAGCAGAATCCCTCCCCCTATTTCGACGCAGACTCAAAACCCACCTCTTCAAACTCTACCTTAGTCCTCCCTCCTGATTTCCCCTGCCCCTCCTTTCTGATATCCCTATCCTTGTCTAACCCCCCCCCCAAAAAAAAAAAAAAAATGCACTTATGATGATAACTATGTTTAGAACAGCATTTCATGTGTATTTTGCTAGTTTTGGATGTGATGCTTTGACTTATGGTAGAACCTATGCACTTGTAAGTCACTTTGGATTAAAAGCGTCTGCCAAATGACTAAAATGTAAATGTAAAATGTATATAGAGTTTCAGTGATCACTTGTCTGGAGTGCAATTTGGGCAGCTACATGCAAATAATCAGAATAAGCCCCCACGCCATTGGCTGTGGCAATTAGAACCAATTTTCAACCAATGAGCTTGAATTATTGTACAGCCGTACAAGGTTTTGATACAGAGTGATGGCCTGGCAACTGTATATTTTGAAACCTTCATTTAAAGACTATAAACACAGGCAGTGGATGAGTCAACAGCCTTTTTCAACGATATGAAGGGATTTACAATGGCCTTTTAAAAATGTTTTAACACAAAAATCTTACCTATTGTACCTTTAATGCTACTTTATACTGTATATACTTTGACACAACGGCACATAACACATACATTAAGGGTTTATGAATGATTTGCATGTAGTTAATGTGACATTATGACAATTAATTAACACTGAATTCTCCTCACAGTTCAGCAAGCATTCATTGAATTAACTCTCCATTGTTTGATAGGGAAAGGAATTAATGCTTGCATTTAAAGAATAATGTTGTTTGAATATCGGCTGTCATCATGGAATATCATCATAGATAAAAATAATGCTATACACAGCCCAGATGGTACAATCAGACAGATGAGATTATAAGAACATATGATTTAATGCTTCATGATTAGTTTATAACACTCTGTGGTTTGAAGTTGAGAATAGCCACAGACACCAAAAGTCCCCCCTCCTTTTCTGCCAAGAAAATCAATTTATTCCACAGATAGAAGGTCCATCATCATCAAATGTACTGCATAAGCCTTTTCATGCATGCACATTTCAACAAAGTCAGTCAGATAGTAAGGGACAAAGCCGATACTTGGCCAGCCCTGAACAAATTGACGTAAGCAGTTTGAAACAACACTTTCAGTGCATGGTTAGTTTATTTTATTGTTTTAGGTTTTTGCAACTATGATTTATTTCTATTGATACTAATACAACCCTAACAAATCATAATAATCATGGTAATAGTAATGCTTGTAAAACTTTTAGAAATTAAGTGCAAATTGGTATTTAATTGTAATCTGCTCAAGTGTAAAAAAAACAAAAAAACTTTTCTTTCTGCCAGTTTTTCAGCCTTGTTAAAAAGAGTTTACTGGACAACTCTTCACTATGTATTTACTGTATTTATTTAACCAGGGGGTATACCACAACACGAATGTAATAGGGGGTTATGCAAAGCATGCAAGCTAACAAAGGTTTAACCCTGGGTTTTTTGTATAGTGACACTTACTCAGTTTTAATCTGGATATATCATCATGGCCACTTATGTTGTACTGGTAATCTGGTGTGGGGCAGGTAATATTCAATGGACATAAAAAACTGCCCTTTGCCCAATCAACTCCTAGCATTCTTGGTAGCAACAGGGCTGCTTTTTGCCATGTTTTCGTTTTTTTTCAATTAAAGGCTTGCTACATCATCTAACACTACAATTCAACAGCGAAATTAAATAAATAGCATTGTCTCTATATTACCACTGTGAGAGCTTGTTCCCTTTTATCCCCAAATTGCCTTTTTTTTTGCACTGTCTGAAAAGTAATTACGGTTGTCTTTGAAAAAACAAATCGCTGAGCCACTGACCACATAATCATTGCACTTAGTGAAAACATTCAAAGGCAACTTCAAATGAATATTTCCTTTCTTTTCAATGAAAGGTTGGGATGTAAAAAGCCACTATTTGTCTTCTAAAAAACAATTATCAAACAAATGCTTTCAACGTAAACTCTTGCACCAGAGGGGCATGCCTCACTTCACATACTCTATTAACCAAATTGCTGTATCGCAAAAAAAAAAAAAACAGTCTCTAAGCAACTGCTGTGTGAAATGATATTTCTGATGATTACTTTACTATTTTTGTGTGGGGATGAAAGAGAAGTCATTATAATTGTGAAACAGGCAAATAAAAGACCAGAAATCCCTCCCCTGAAACATAATTTTTTTTTGAGACAATGAGATTTAAAGATCCAAGATGATAATATGTGACAGTGTGTGCATGTGTTTGCATACGGCAACAGATAACCCATCATAAAGTAATAATCATTTTAATTGATTCATTTACAGAGAGAAGACAGAACAGAGAGACAGAGAGAGAAGAGAAAGACAGAGAGAGAGAGAGAGAGAATTAGTTTTTAGTTGAATTTACGGAGTATGTAGACGGCACGTGCTTGGATGAAAAGAAGACCAATATCTACCTTTTTGACACATAAAAAAACTGCACATGTGAGAAGTCAGCGTGGACTTACGAGAGTCCCAGTGCAAGAGTACACAAGAAAGATTGTACGTTTTACAAATAACAAAGCATATTGTGAAATTATCTGAGCCAAAATGTCACACTTGGTACTTGCTACATGATAATGGGCCGATTAGCAATGACGGCAGAGAAGCCTGCACTGAGAGATTAAGCTGCTGGGGTCTCACTGTGGCCGTTCGCATATGGCACATAGAAAGGAAAGAGGACACCATGTCCCTGCACCATAAGGTTGTGGTGCAGTGCACTCACTCTCTAAGACTTCTGTTTTATATGATTTAACTCTTATGTGACTGTATTTTTCAGTTTGGCAGAGGAACTATGTTTATTAACTAGGTTTAATGATCACAGGCAAATGGTAGTTATATGTGATATCATAATTGGTCTAGCACACATGGGCCTGGCTTCAACTTACAACCAGATGAAAATGTTAATTTTAATTCTTCACAGTCACACTGTGCTTTTAATTAGGAGTCAGATTTAGGGACAATGTTGGTTAACTCAAGACCAATGAAACTAGTTTGAAAATGAATTTTAAAATGCAGAGGGGGCACCTCTCTCTGGGATGAGTGACTTCTGGTGTAATTATCACAGAGCACAGCCAGTGCTGAGCTCTTTCTTTTCCAAAAGAGATTTAACAGTGGGGACAAATAAACCCTGCCAATTTCATTAGAGACATAGTAATTAGTCACTTCTGTCGTAGTGCTGCATGACATCTCCTCCTCTTTAATAGACCCTGGACTAAAAGCAGTGATCTTTGGCAGTGCAACACTTTTTTATGTTTGTTTACATTTTCTCTATAAATGGCCAATCCTGGGCTCTATAGATAATTCTTATCATTCCTACGCTGATGACACCCAACCCAACCCAAAGTCATAATTTGACCAGGTTTGTGCTTAATATTTGAGGAAAGTGCTAATATTTTAATTTGGCCCAGACTAAAGCAGGCAGGCAGGCAGACTGGTACACAGCTTGAGTTTAGCGTACTCGCACTCAAGACACACTTCCTGTGAAGAACTTCCTTGCCCTCCGCCAAAGTCTATTGTTTCTAAATAGGCCAACACCTAGCAATAGAGGAGAAGTGGCATATCGAGGCTGCCCGTTGCCAATAATGAGAGCAGAGGGGAAATTGTCCGTCAAGTGGAATAACAGCATAAGTGAGATCGCACAAGCCTTCAGAGTACCACTTTGCTGAGCCATAATTAAACAATGTTCTGCCAGTGATTTACCATGTTGTTTTTCTCTCAGCAGAAGAGGGCGGCTGTGCATTATTTGCCCGTGACAACAAAAGATTCCTCCCCACGCAGCTGTAATTGCTTTTTCCAGGCTGCTGTTTAAGCAGGACGTAAAATAAAAGCATTCACGAGAGCCACCCATCAAACGCAGCAATTTAGTTTTTTTTCCCCTCAGCCTGATGAACTTTTTTGGGGGGCGTGCTTGTTGTCATATGGGTTCCTGTCCACATTTGATCTGAGTGTTGTGTGTACGGGGGTTTCTCACCCCGTTTGTTCTCAGGATACTGAGCGGGTATCTCGCCATGCCCAAGCGCAGCAGTGTGTTCAGCTTAGATTACCCTACTGCCGCATCCCAATTCCAGCTGGTATATCACACGCAGGATTACGCCGGATTCATTCACAGAATAAAACCCAGAACAGCCGTTTTTACTTCAGTCCATTCCCAGTTTTGGAAGGGTTTCAGGTTTTACTTGATGAACTTATCCAGCTAACTCAGCAATCCTGCTTTGTGGTACACCCCCAGAGAGAGTGCTACTTCAGCAGCACCCCCCCTCTGCATTCCAGTGGGAAGTCCTACCAGCCTCCTAGCCGGTCCCCCAGCGTGTGCCATCAAGCCCCTCCATCTGGTCCAGAATGCTGCAGCCCGCCTGATCACCAGTCAGCCCAGGTCGGCTCATGTCACCCCCCTCCTCATTGGCCTCCACTGGCTTCCTATTGCTGCACGCATCCGATTCAATGCCCTAGTGTTGGCATTTCAGGCTGCTAAGGGGACTGCCCCACCTTACATCCAATCCTTAATCACTCCCTACTCCCCAGCTAGACCACTCCGGTCTGCCAGCTGTGGTCGCCTTATGGTTCGCTCACTACGAGCACCTGGTGGTCGAGCTGCATGTTCACGCCTGTTTTCCGTTCTGGTTCCTCAGTGGTGGAATGACTTGCCTACCACTGTCAGGACAGCAGAATCCCTCCCCCTATTTCGTCGCAGACTAAAAACACCTTTTCAAACTGTACCTTAGTCCTACCTCCTGATCCCCCCCCCGACCCCTCCTTTCCAATATCCCTATCCCTCTCGTCTAACCCCCCCCCCCCCAAAAAAATAAATAAATAAATAAATAAGGTAAATATTGAATTGCACTTATGATGACTGTATGTTTAGAACAGCACTTCATGTGTATTTTACTAGTTATGGATGTGATGCTTTAACTTGTGGAAGAACCTATGCACTTGTCGCTTTGGATTAAAAGCGTCTGCCAAATGACTAAAATGTAAGTGTAAATGTAAGTCATAGCCAGTCACAGCCAAAGAGATTGTGTTCCATTTGCCACAATTGTGTAATTGGCTCTACTGTGAACTGCAGCCTATAATCATGTTAAGGTCATATCATAAAGACATAAATAAAGCAGGAGCCTCAAATGCCGACTGCTAATTTGACTCTCTCACTCAAATTTTGGGAACAGTTGTCGATAACCTTAACCGGTGTCTCTGTCAAGCTCTTTGAGAAACACTTTATTTTCTAATTAGGTGAATGTGAATACAAATCTTTACACAGAGTAATCTGAGGGCTCTTGCCAAGTTAATTTTTCATCACAGAACGAGCTGGTAGTGCATTATGATGACTTGAGGTCAAATCTGAGTGTACTGGAACTGAAAGTCTGAAAATGAATAATGTCATAAATGCATGCTTCATCTTATGAATCACCGGCATGCCGATGAGGAAAGAGCCACCCAAGAGACATTATAGTTCATGTTTTAGCTTACATACCCAAAGCATGCAGCGACTTTAATCTTAGCTTAAAAATACAATGAAGCAAAATATTTTATTTAAACCTTCTCTGCAAGCTTAAACAGATGTGCCTGCTTGCTACAGCAAACAATAGGAGTAGGAGGGGTGCTCAACAACAGTGGCAAAATACTGACAAACACGAAGCCAAGAAACGTACAAAGACTTCCAAAATGGGCTAATTTAAGGGAAGGGTGGCATTGGATCACACTTCTCTGCAAACTTCTTGGAATCCTCATACAACTACATCTATTTTTTTAAAGCATGTATAAGTGGATTGAAATTATATTTACAGAAAAAAACGAATTAGAGCTAATTTGCTATTTGGTATGTTATGAGTGTAAAAGCATGGTATAGAGGTTAACTCTACTAGAGGTAAGAGTGGTCTAAAGATAGAGACCGAATTTGATGCTGGAAGACAACACAGTGGCCAGAATTTAATCAATATTTGTCTAACTCAAAGAAGGATTCGGGAACTGGGTCGCAATTTAAAGGTTTTGGGCTTGATTCCATGCTAGGATGCTACTGTTCCAAACTGGAGTGAAGTACCCAACTTTAGTTGATTCTGTAAAATATCCTGCTGTATAAACAAAAAAGTTTTACAAAAAATACATAAGAATGTATTTTAATGTAAGTCTGGACAACAGCCAGTTTAAGTTCAGAAACCACCAAAATGTATCCATTAAAGAGCTATTTTTTAAAAGTAACAAAGTTAAGGACAAATTGCGATTAAATACAGGCCTACATTTTCATGTAATCATAAATCAGTAAATCAAAGTTTAGGTCACATGTCAGTTCAATACACACTGTTGTAAGTGCAGAGGAAGGCAGCACTAATCTGCCGATGACCACAGGCACAGTCTGTTTTGGAGCTGGTGTTCTGTTGTATTACTCTACTGACAGTGGCTAAGGCTCATTACCAGAACCGTAAGAACCCCATCTGAGATCTTCCAAGCTTTCAGCATTACAAAGCTGCTTTGGAATAAGCTTCACAACCAAAACCATACAAAGTTCAAAAAGTCCAGCGATTCTCAGAAAGTGAGTCAGCTGTTTTACTCTTAATGTTAAATGTCGGGGATGCTACAGTTCAACTTTCAAATAGAATTGTGCTACCTCTCCTAAGTGGTCAATTTGTACGATATACAGTGAACTTTCTAATCAGTCAATAAATGGAGAGAAGCTGAAGCTATTTAAAAAAAAACATAAATCACATGCTGCATGGCCCAACCTACACTGCAGACATAACCCAAACTCAACCGATCTTGATCTCCCGCTGCAACCCTTCCTGCGGACTCCAGCAGGAGAGAGCAGACACGTGACTCCTCTGACTCATGCCATGCCTATCTCTCTCCTTCTCCGCACTGCAGACTCACGGCCAATTATACACTGCCCACGTTGTTGGAGGAGTCCGAGGTCAGCACATTCTCGGTCTGTGCAGCAACCGGTACCTGCTCTGACCAAAAATGGCCGCTAGAGAGTGATTCAATCGACTGAACTAGCTGGGTTACCCCCTATCACTCCCTATCCCCCCATCACACCCTATCATGTTGTCTCGCCAATGCGTATCTCTGGCCATAGGCTGCAATGGTGCAGCTGAGACCCCCAGTTGCAGGGCTCCTGCCGTGCTGTAGGAGCGAATGTCTTTACAGTGAGCACCACAGGCGTAATAGCCAAAAGCACAATAGCTGTATGTTCGTGCTCTACTTATTCAGAGCCAACTGCACCGTGGACTAGCTTTTGTCAGCCTTCAAATATTGTATAAATGATCTTTGAATTATGTTTTTGCTAGGGGCTTACAGTGAAGAAATTTTTAGCTGAAGGCATAATGTTTGCAACAAGTGTGTTTTCTGTGTAAAGCATTGCTGCTGGTCAGGTTTTGAAATTCCAGAAATAATAAATGGTGTCACTGCTCTCTTTAAAGCCTTCCAAACAAGCATCCGGAGATCATAGATTAAGAGATGTCTTTGTAAGAGTACATCACATCAATACAGACTCTGATCCAATAACTTGGATCGCCCGTAACAAAGCAGTGTTGCGAAACAATTATTTTGTCCTTCAATGCCAGTCCAGTGCATTGAACGGTGCTTGATTTATCTGTCAAATTGACACAGACCAAGGGAAAAATCTTCAAACACTTCATACAGGAAGAGTGGGAATTCCTCGCTTTTTCAGGTTGTAAAATGGAGATATTGTTGATCTAAGAAAATCCATTTACAGCGGTGGTTTTGTTGAAAAAGGGAGATAATGGCACGTAGGAGTATCAAACAACCGTCTGCTTCCGCTTCAGAAAATGCCAGCCCCGCATTTACTTCAGACAGAGCCCTGAAACAACTGTGTGGGCCAGCCACTCAAGTCACTCTCTCTGTATGTATCAATCTCCCCACTCAAGGTTTATTGGCAGTCAGCATCAGCAAAATACCACTGTTAATTTTTCTTCATATGCAGAATGATTAATACGAAGACTTTTATATTCAATGCATGTAGAGTGAAGCGGGCCTTGCGGTAAAGCAGCATTGCATCCAGTGTCATTGATCCTTGCTTTAATTGTATCCCTAACGAGGAAATCGACACACAGAGCAGCAGAGAAACCAAAGGAGCACTCTCATAAGTGACAAACAAAATCTGGGAGCTGGTCTGAACTGGTCAACTAGCTAAACTAACATACGTAGCATGAGCTAGCTTGAGCTGTTTTTTTCAGCAGGTTGTACAGTTCAGATTGGGTACCTCAATCTCCATTACCCAGTACATATTCACTTCGACCTGGGTTCAATCAGCATTACTCTTACATTAACCACAAATGTTCCTTTTTACTCACAAACAGTTTGTCATTTTAGTGATTTAACTGAATCTGCCAAAACATGTTTGCACAAAAAAATCTTCATGCTTTCCTTTGTTTTGTATTTTTGGTCAGAGATGAAGAATACATTTAGACTGGATCCAGGCTTTGTCTCCTCGTGTACCACGCCACACAGATCGCAACCTGCTGGGCCAGGACATGATCCTGCATTCACATTGGCTGTTTCCCAAACCTTGACACGTACGTCCCTTTGCTGCACATGCTCAGTAATCTCCCTGCGAGATAAGGTGTCAGAAAGGCAAAACGGCAGCGCTCAGGACTTCCAGAGGGAGTTCTGTGCTGAGGCGGGCGCTGGCAGAGAGGGAGGCGCGGGCCAGATTAATGGAACCCTGTCAACGGGCCCCTATCTCCGCATAGCACCAGCGTCCTACCCTGGCCCCCAAAGCAGGTCCCTACACATCAGGGCTCCGATGGCCGACACAGATTGCTTACGCTGCTATACGCTGGAGATAAGGCAGCACTGCAGCCGTAGAGTAAATTCCAGGTTGCCAAGTATCTAGTCATGTGCAGCTCTCTCTGAGCTGTGTCATGAGCAATAGGGCTGCACCCAGCCAAAACCAATATGCACCGACACTGCTTTTTCTGTGTTTTTCCAAGTCATAATGTCAATTAATTTTTAAGTCATATTGAAAACTTTAATAAAGAAAAGTGCGCACATATGCGCATATCATCTGCACATACAATACATATGACTTTTATTTACAGTAAACACATAATGCATAGATTATAGATATGTATTTTACTATGTAAATATACATCACTGAAATAAATAAATAAAAGAATGTTACACACTACTTTTCAATCAGCATTTAAATAATTATGTAATTTCCCTTTCATTTCCCCATTATAATTGACTCCAGAGATGCTACATTGTTCCCAATACAATCACATGACTAAATGAAAGATGATCAGTGGACCTGTCAGATAAGGTTCAGGTGGATTCAGCACCATAAATCATCCATGTGCCAGGCAACTCCATATACGGTACATTACTGGGGAAGTTTTGAATCAACATTTAAAGAGAATGTAGTGCCTTTTATTGTACTGAAGGGGACTTTCTTTCTTGTGGTAGACATCTTCTACTAAGGTAGAACACATTATAAAGGGAGCATGTTGGTCTTTGTTCATTGAAGGATATCATAATTTCTTAAACCAGCATGTGATGTCAGTGTTGCCCAAGGTGAGGAGGTAGGTAGGTGCAAGAAAAGGCAAAGTATGTACTTCTTGTCAGCAGAAGAAATGAAATATTCAGCATCTGGAAAGACTGGCAAAGCTAAAGAAAGCTCATTTTAAGAGACACTGATAAAGGATGGGATAGCTGTGTGTTGGGAGTCATTATATATGATTTATGTAAGGATAAAATACCATACAGGACAAAGGCAGAGTTGAGACCTGAACTTGGAAGCGGGTGGCTGAATAAGTTTGGAGAAACTTTTTTCTTTTTTGGATAAACTTTTTCTCCTATTGTGTAGTACTATTACATACTAGGGCAGCCTGTAGCGTATTGGTTAAGGTAAATGACTGGGACACACAAGGTCGGTGGTCACAATAAGATCCGCGCAGCCATTGGGCCCTTAACCCTGCATTGCTCCAGGGGAGGAGCCTGCGTAGTCTAATCAACTACTGAACTTCGCTCTGGATAAGAGCGTCTGCCAAAATGCCATTCATGTAATGTAATACTATGCCAATGTAAGCCAGACACAGAGAACATTGTGTTTATAACATAAGGGAAGGAATGCCAGTGAGTAAGGTATCAGGCCAAGCACTGGACTAAACAGAAAGAATAAACTGTGGTCGTGTTAGAGAATATAGCAGATGCTCTTTGGTCATGGATGATAAAATAAATCACATGACGTGCAGGGGGCGTACACTGCTCACGAGTGGGAAATGAGCAACTCCCGGAACTGAGAAAAGCGCAAGCAGCACCTACGAAATTTGTAACAGAAAAGTGCAACCCTCCCCCTCCCCTGCAAGTTAACTTTACCTTGCATTAATCGTATACCATTGGGTGATTATCACAGAGATGGGTTATATATTTTGATGTGCTGCAGTGTTTGGAATTGGCAGACTGAGTAATCTTCTTTTAATTTACTCAGCATTTTTGTGTATCCAAAATATTTTGTTTGTACCCAACATCTTTTTTTGTTGGGGGAAATAGTTCCAGCATCCCAGCAACACTACCTTTTGTTTCAGGATGTAAATTCAAGATGACAGACTGCACTTTACCCTTAAATTAGTCCAGGCCTACTTAACCAGAAGGCGTGGTCCTTAGATTTCTGCTTCGTTCTGGCAAACAGCACCCATGCAACATCT
Organism: Conger conger; assembly: GCF_963514075.1. Taxonomy (NCBI): domain Eukaryota; kingdom Metazoa; phylum Chordata; class Actinopteri; order Anguilliformes; family Congridae; genus Conger; species Conger conger. Next base: position 23,979,159 of record NC_083769.1, read on the forward strand.
TTGATTGCATATGAGTGAGACAGAGAGGGGGAAAGAGCGAGTGTCATTGAGTGCATACTTTCTCGCCTTGTTTTTAGGTAACATGAAAGCAGAGGAAACTATGAGTCAGTGGTCTTGGACCAGAAGTTAATTTCAGTATATTTCTATGTACAACAATAGAACACCCTCTAGCTGCAGTTTCTTCCTGTCAAGTTAATGTGGAGGAACAAAATAACCTATGTGTGTGACTCACCTATATAGAGATTCAAAATTGTTTTGAATTTTATAAACAAGAGCAGCTACTGCAATAAACAAAATGTATGTAACCAGTATCGATAAAATGTTTTCACATCTGTTCATAACTTTCCGCTATAGTATTGTTTGTCTGGTTCCAGACAAAGGACAGTCCCCAACAAAATAATTAAATTAAACTGTTTATAAGACTGCACAAGTCATCCAAGTACAAACCTTTGTGTCATTAAGCCCCGGGGCCTGTATAATAAGGTAGGATAGTCAAGTAGAACCCGGAATGCCCCCAAATCTGGAACATGAATTAGCACAAGTAAAGGAGCAGTAAAAAGAGCTGTTCTGGGCTACACTCATTGCCGTTATCCAGCTAACTCAGTATTCCTGCTTTGAGATACAGGCCCCAGGTTGGTTTCATTATTTGTGTATATTTGCAACAAATACAGGTGGATTTGTCTTTTCCTGTCTTGGTGATGTATTTTGCAATCAAATAAAGCCAATGAAACAAAATCAATTTACCAACTGCTTATCACTACCAGGATGGTCGGAAGTCTGTCACAAAATTCACATTAAATACTTTGATATGTGCAATGACTGTTGTCATGAATACCTCTGTTATATAAATAGGATCTACGTAAATCACAGTACATTTTCCAAACATTTCTCTATAGTTATTTTTTATTGTAAGAAGACTACCCTGGGCCTGGTGTATTCTGTGTCTTTTGTGAGCCAAACCAGGAGAAATAAAACTGTCAGGTGCAGTCTGGCATCTCATTATGGCGCCTTTGTATCACTGCGTGGAAAGAGGACTGGAAAAAGTGTGCGTTAGATCACTGCCACATGTTACACACTGCCACGCATTACATCATTGGTGTGTGTTACATCACTGTGACAGAAGGTGAAGGGAATCGAGGGCAGGCAACAGCATCCTGCCCCTTCTCCTAATCTCCCATTCTCTCCCGCACACCTGTTCTCCAGTCCCATTTCCCAGGGCTCCCCGGCCACAGAAACTCTCACACCATCCAATCAGCCGCCCGCCATCCCTCATTTACACTCCGGCAGCTTTAAGTAGCCATAAATAAGCCACAGGACGTGTGGACGTTTGTCATGTGACGCCCCGGCCCCCATGTATCTCCCATTTTAGGGCCCATATCTCTTCTTTATGGGCTCTGTCCCGGGTCCGGCAGTGGGCAGAATGATGGCAACAAATAACTCTGGGTTAATAACGGGCCCTCGGCCCACCAGCGATGATGGAGGAGCACCCAACCCTACCCAGGAAACACCTTTTTAAGCTTCCATTTTATTAAACAACAGTGCCTCCATTAGCTGCTCTGAATCTACAGTAACAGACCGCCGGGAGGAATGTCAGGTGAGAGGAAAAAGGAAGAGGAAAAAAAAACTAAAGTTAATTACGTTTTAACTATCGCATAGATCCTGGTGCATGCCCGGGGAGAGAGGATCAGCAGTGATAATGAATCGCTGGCACACCACGGCGGGCATCTGGAGAAAAGCACGCGTGGGACCATCTGCAGACCTTTGCCTCCCAACCTGCCAGGCAGCAGCCACACCAGCTAGCACAAAACCAAGTCACTGGAAGACCAAATTAATTGATTCCTAATGTCCCCTCGTGGTAGAATATCACCTGACAATGATCGACTGTGTCCCCCCCCTCTGTATTGTTATTTTATTTTTAATTTGCAGGCTATTTAAAAGGTATTCATCCTGCTTCGCCCCCAAGATTCCTCCTTTGGAGGTTCCATCAGATTGGCCCATGCTGAAGGTGATGAACCACTTTCGAGGCGGCATAATTTCTACTTTCCAAATGTGGGGGAGCCTCGTTTCCAAGGCAGGGGTCCTTTTCAAGCACAGCCGAGGCACCTGGTCATTATGTTTACATTACATTACATTACATTACATTACGTTACGTTACGTTACGTTACGTTACGTTACATTACATTACATTACATTACATTACGTGATGTTACATTACATTACATTCATGGAATTTGGCAGATGCTCTTACCCAGAGGACGTACAGTTGATTAGACTAAGCAGGAGACAATCCTCCCCTGGAGCAATGCAGGGTTAACCACTGACCTTGCGGGTCCCAGTCATGTACCTTAACCACTACGCTACTGGCCTCCCCCTGGGCACCCGGAGAAAATCACCCTCCAGTCCTCTAGCCCATCCTTGTGTTCTGATGAGCCCCAAGTGAAATATGACTTGACACATGACAGTAAATCTCTGTCCCCTTTTTACCCCTCAACCAGTTCCTCTTTGAAACCACTCGCCAATCCCTCTTGGAAATAATAGCCCATGGTCCAGGAAAGCGACGGCCATTACTTAGGAATAAGTGCATACATGCCGCACATCTTAAGGTTTGCTGGGCCTTCAATGAGCGTCGTAAATCTGTGGTTTGATGAAAAGTGTCCGCTCACCATATAGTGCGTTAATAGGGCTTTAGTTGCCTCTCCCATCCTTGCTAGGCACAGGGGTGTGAGGGCTAAAAGCAGTTAGAATGCAGAAGGGAATTTCAATGGGATGCTTGACGTGTGACCTCGCTAATTTGACGAGACAACGCAGTCAGGCTGAGATGGATTGTGTGTGTAGATAGGGCCCGTCCACTTGTTGAGGAGGAGAAGCCTGTTGGTGAAAAAGCCGGGAGTGATTGATCACCCGAGGTCACCAGAACGCTAATGAAGCACAGGCCTTCCCACAAAGGAGAGCCATAGCAATGGCTTCCTTATACATGCACTGGCATGCAGCATCCCATCACTGTATGCTGGACATTGTCTCCGATGTCACACCATTATACCAGCTTATTAAGTACTGCAATCATCATTTCAAGTAAGTAATTGCTTGTAAATCATTTTGCTGGTTGGTTTCAGTAAGGTAAGATAATACTGGAAAAAATGTTTTACCAGTAATTCTCGCCAGCTCGTCTGAGGGTCAACCTAATAATAAAAAAGGGTTACATTGAGAGGTACAGTCTGGGAAATTTGACAGCTGAAGAAAAGGAAAGAAAAAAAGTAGTAACTAGATCAATAAAAAATAAAATAAATATTTTGATAGGGATAAACTTGCTGCCTTGTAAATTAAGACTGAACCTACACACAGTGTGAAGGTTGATATTCTGGGCACATTTTGGAACATTAAATGAATGCCTTGTTTAATAATGCCTTTGAAACATATTGGTAGAAAAAAATTTAAAAATTAAATTGAAGGATAACTGGAATCCATTGAAAGCAAAGTTTTTTTAAATTGCAACAAGAACCTTGCTTTAAAGTAAAGAGTCCAGAAAAATTTTGGATTATGCAGGAAGCCCTAAAGTTTAAGGTACTGTGACCCACACTAGAAATACCTAATTTATGCAGAATGCTTCACCATTAATATTCTGTGCTAGTGATTTTTTTTAGCGCTCACTTGCTTGAGAAATCAGTCAGGTGAATGCAGGGTAGTTTTCAGTAAATGTAATTAGGTGCTAAACCACATGGCATGGAGCACATCGGGGAAGAGAACAGAAAGAAGAATAGATTGCAGGTCTGAGAGATGCCGTGCCCAGCCAAAATTGGTTTTAATTGAATGGAAGAAAGTGACAGCCACCATGCCCATCAACGCCATCCCAGAAATCATGGTGAGGCACCAAGGGCGCTGGCAGACAGGTGAATTTTTGAAGATGGCGTCAACCTTAAGAGAATCCTTTATTTTATCAAGCTTGATATTTAAAGCCCCCAAAATCCTGCAGAGATGCCTCTCAGCGGGGGATAATCGCACCTGTGGAGAGATGTGAATATTGACACGGTCGTGTTCCTGTCATCAGCACAAAGAGTGGGATTATGAGTCTAATGCGGCTCTGACAGCCCGCTCCGTAGAGAAGGGGATAGGAAAGGTGGAACGCAAGTTTGCATGTCATTCCACCTGCAAACATTTTGCAATTGCATTGTGCCCCTGCCATGCAAGACTAGTGCATTTCAACATCTATGCAATAGAAGTTTCAAACAAGATATTTAATTTGTATAAGGATTTGTGTTGTAATGAAACTTGAGCTCTTTTTTCCAATTGATTTTTTATGTTTTGTAATTAGGTTAGGATGTGTATTTTTTTTAATTTGGCATGGTCAATTCCCTCCCTAATTGTGCATGTCCAATTAACTATTTAGAGCTGCTTTCGTGCAGGGATACTCACAGCTAATTCAGTGTAGGCATCTGCAGCTTTCCTCTGAAACATGTGGTGTCACCAGATAGCTTCCCTTCACCCCAGCTCATACTGTAGGCCAGGCTTGCTCAGAACTGAGTCAAGGGAAGAAACATGTGCAGTACTGGCAAGCACACCATGGGGGCCCAAGTGGCCAGTGGGGGTCGGTAGAGAGCGGCGAAACATGGACCCTTAACAGTCTGAAGCTTCCCATCCCTGGGTGAAAAAATCATCAATTGCATGCCGGCCCATGGCGCTACTGGTTACAGTCAGGACTGATACAGTTGGGATTTGATCTGTGGGGCTCTTCTATTCATCAACAATGGCGCAGTTCTCAGAAGGTCTGCTTTACTTGACTATGGTGGCTGTAATCTGCAGCCAAACTGGAGATGGTTTGCAAAGAATTGAGGCACAAAAGTCTTTTTTTCTTTGCCTTTATGCACCATGAAGCACTGAGCATTGAACTGAGCACAGTGTAATGTTCTCAACACAATTATGCAATATGTGACAAATACACATCAGAACATACTTCAATGCAGTATGTAAACAAGATCAGTCCCACACTATGGACGTGTAAAGCTGCCAACTCCAGCTTTAGATATCCAGCTGTACTAAGGGGGGGGGGGGGGCAAAAATACCTTTTCCCCCCATAAAACTCACAGTAGGTGGTGAGGGGTAATTTACAGCTGCTATCCATGGTTTATGCATTGTCCAACAACCTCCAGTGTTTCAACAAAGCCACCAGGAAGGCATGGATGTCTTCATTTAGCGTCAGGCCATAAACCGGCGAAAGGAAATGAAAGATGTTGCTTTCCCTTCCGTTTATGGTTCCATTATAGAGTGGCTCCCATAGCACCACTTGGCCTGTAGATCTTGCCTTTCCTGGGTCAATGTCCCCTCTCTCCATCCATCTGTTTGTTTGTTCAAGGATGGCAGTTTTATTTTGGGCCATGAAGGTCACACCATAGAGAGTGTGGGAAATGGGAAATCCAATCACTTTTCACCCATCCAAAGTTACTGTGGATTGCACCTTTATTGCTTTATTCTCTCTCTCTTTCTGTGTGTGTGTGTGTGTGTGTATATATATATATATATATATATATATATATATATATATATATAGTGGCGCCCCTGCTCCTGCATGTTGTGCCACGTGGGTGGAGAACCCTGGAAGGGCCCGTGCAACACAGCCATGCAAGCATTACGCATTGGGAGAGGTATGCGAAGGAGTCCATTTTCCCAGAGATGTGATGGGCAGATCAGCACCCTGGAGAGCGATAACCTTACCGGCCAGACCGAATCCCTCCACTTGCAGTCCAGGACCCCGGACAGTGCACTGTGGCAAACTACTAACACAGCTGCAACCCTATTGCCTAACAAGCAGGGGAAGATATTTAAGGTATAGAGAGAGAGAGAGAGAGAGAGAGAGAGAGAGAGAGACAGAGAGAGAGAGAGAGAGACAGAGACAGAGACAGAGGCAGAGGCAGAGGCAGAGGCAGAGGCAGAGGCAGAGGCAGAGGCAGCCCTGCATCAAATAGACAACGGACCGTCTACTCCCTGCCGTACGGACCCTAGGAGCCGGTCCTGAAGGCGACCCCACCAACCCCAAAAACCCAGAAGCTGACGCCAGACACATGAGCCAAATCTAAATCTAAATCAATTCAATATTTGGTGTGAACACCCTTTGCCTTCAAACCAGCATCAAGGTACACTTGCACAAAGATTTTGTAGGCATATAGGCAGGTGTATGATCAACCAATTATACCAAACAGGAGCTAATGATCATAAATGTAATATTTAGGTTGAAACACAATTAACACATTAACTGAAACAGAAACAGCTGTGTAGGAGGGTTAAAACTGGGTGAGGAACAGGAAAACTCTGCTTCCAAGGTGAGGTTGCTGAAGACAGTTTAATGTCAGAAGTCATACACCATGGCAATACTGAGCGACAAGACACAAGGTTGTTATACTGCATCAACAAGGTCTCTCCCAGATCGAAATTTCAAGGCAGACGGGGGTTTCCAGATGTGCTGTCCAAGCTCTGTTGAAGAAGCACAAAGAAACGGGTGACACTGAGGACTGCAGACGCAATGGTCGGCCAAGGAAACTTAGTGCAGCAGGTGAAAGACACATGCTTACTTCCCTTCGCAATCGGAAGATGTACAGCAGTGCCATTAGCTCAGAATTGGCAGAAACCAGTGGGACCCAGGTACACCCATCTACTGTGTGGAGAAGTCTGGTCAGAAGTGGTCTTCATGGAAGAATTGTGGCCAAAAAGCCATACCTCCAACGTGGAAACAAGCGACTCAAATATTCACAAAAACACCAGAACTGAGGTGCAGAAAAATGGCAGCAGGTTCTCTGGACTGATGAGTCTTGAAATATTTGACTGCAGCAGAAGGCAGTTTGTTCGACGAAGGGCTGGAGCCCCGTACAAGAATGAGTGACTGCAGGCAACAGTGAAGCATGGTCGAGGTTTCCTTGCAAGCTTGGGGCTGCATTTCTGCAAATGGAGTTGGGGATTTAGTCAGAATTAATGGTCTCCTCAATGGTGATAATACAGGCAGATAATTATCCATCATGCAATACCATCAGGAAGGCATCTGATTGGCCCCAAATTTATTTTGCAGCAGGACAATGACCCGAAACATACAGCCAATGTCATTAAGAACTATCTTCAGCGTGAAGAAGAACAAGGAGTCCTGGAAGTGATGGTATGGCCCCCACAGAGCCCTGATCTCAACATCATCAAGTCTGTCTGGGAATACCTGAAGAGACAGAAGCATTTGAAGCTGCCTAAATCCACAGAAGAACTGGCTAGTTCTCCAAGATGTTTGGAACAACTTACCTGCCGAGAAACTGTGTGCAAGTATACCTAGAAGAATTGATGCTGTTTTGAAGGCAAAGGGTGGTCAGACCAAATAATGATTTGATTCAGATTTTGTTCATTGATTAAAAAAAAACTATTAACATTTCTATTTTTTAAAGCATTCTTATTTTACAGCATTTTTTTCCACACGTGCCTAAAACCTTTTCACAGTACTGTATATATATATATATATTGTGGCACCCCTGCTCCTGCATGTTGTGCCACGTGGGTGGAGAACCCTGGAGGGACCCGCGCAGAGCAACCGCGCGGACGTCACGCATTAGGAGAGGTCTGGGAAGGAGTATATCTTCCTAGAGAGGTGATGGGAAGATCAGCACCTTGGAGAGAGATCCCTCTACCTGGGAGAAAGGCAGAGAGAGGAAGGACCTTCTATGCCCTGCTGTACTGACCCTGAAGGAGACCCCACCTTTACGAACGGCAACCCCAAAGACCCGGAACGGACGCCGGACACGTGAGCCAAACAAAAACCCGTCCTACTTACCCTATATCTTCAGCCGGACGTGGCTGAAGAGGGAAGGAGGGAGGAGGCCCTGGAGCATACCCCAGTCTGGGAAGAACCTCAGTTTATTTTTGCCTGAACGGCCCCTTTTATTTCTCCAGTTTTCCCCTACCCCTGCCCTGAGGGGGGGCGCTATCCCCAATACCCAAAAAAAAAAAACACAGAAAAAATAAAAAGAATAATTTTTTCTGATATCTGCTATCTCCTGTGTCTGGTTTCCAGCTGCGCCCGCCCACTGCACCTCAGGATCCACCCCGAGGCACCACAATATATATATATATATATATATATATATATATATATATATATATACACACACACACACACAGTATATACAGTGTATATCCTATATTCATCTACTGTATTATATATATACTATTATTGGTGCCCTTGATAGAACTGAAGGAAAAAGCAGAGATAATAGTAATAATATATTTTTGTACAGGGACAGACAATGACTGACTGGCTATTCAACAGTCTTTAGTATCAAACATATATAAAGCAGTTAAACTAGATATAATTTTTTTAAATTTAGTAAATAAGCATGGAACCAGAGAAAAAAAGAAAGTATGACTTTCAACACTTCCTGTTGTTTTCTCTCTGTTTTAATAGATTCAAGTGCCAAAATGATGGCCAGCCAAATTGATTGGACTCTAAAGCAGGTTGACCTCTCTCTGCCCAGTGACTACACCTGGGCACAGACCCAAGTGGACAATGACCTATTGATAAGGAAGGTCAAGCAATTAGCACCCTTGATTATTAATGTCTCCTCTAGAATCCTTTGTCTTGCAGCCCTGCAGTACTTTTCCACCTGAGATATGAGGAACTCCCCAGTGACCCCTGCCTCTTCAATTAGCATGGCCTGTTCCCTCCACTCTTAAGGGAAATGCCATTGCTTTACTTGCCACTGCAAAGCTGCAGTTTGTTCATGCTGAACAATCAATAGCCATCTGAATGAAAAGGAGAGAGAGAGAGAGAGAGATTAAGTTTCCTTTTATCAAGAAATGATAACCTCTCATCAAAACATGTTATCACGCATGTTATCACATTTAGCTAGCTAGCCAACTATTGAATTATATACTAAACAGAGGTTAAACTATAAACATGGTCAAGCTATAACTAGACAAGCTACTCTCCACAGTCATTCATGGACATCAAGCTGTCACTGCTGCAGGTATGTAGTTTTGTAACTGTTAGCTTTCTAGCTCTAATAATTTTGCACTTTATTTATCAAGTATTAATATTTATTGAGTATACTAATACACATGCAGAATGATGAATTAACTTTTGTCGGCACTAATCAACATTTCCCATCCAATCAGAACTGACTAATCAGCCAAGTCGTATTGGTTTTGCGGGCGAACAACATTTGTGAGTTGAGAATACAATTATTTGTATCATATGCAACACTGTGACTGTTTTTGTTTATTGAAACAATAGGCAAAGCATTTATTTTTTTATTATGATGGAATAACTTGGTTATTGATGTTGTTCTACTAGTGGTGCTGCCCAGCCAGGATGCATTCTAAAAATATATTATTCCCCACATGAGCAATCAATTTGGAATCTTATGTGATCACATCATCTGTGAAATAATTTAAACTCACCATGCCTATTCCGGATGATTGCCAGATGGTTGTCAGATGCAAGTTTGGCTCCGCCCCGTTCTTTTTAAACCACAAGATTGAATTTGGGGTGAAAATGTAATACCTTGAAGTCTACATCTGGATTCCTTCCATATTGTTGAGGAGGGGAGGGGGCATATCTTAAGTTCTCTTAACTGCGATTAATCAGCCGTTAAATGAGTGAAATATTTGTTGGTGTACATTGAAATAATGAAGAAGACATTTTCTCCTCAACAGCTGTATTAGCAGAGACTCTTTTGGTTTAGACAAAAGCCATGGAAACTGGTGGACCAAACAATCAGCTTTGTTCTTTGTTTCTATGGTCTTGCTCAACCACTTAACCAAGTGGTCCAATTTCAATCTCAACTGATCTTTAATACAATAGTAGCCTATGTAGTATGATAAAACATTTAAAAGAGTGTTTTTTTTATAGAATAAATAAATAATGCTGGGTGTTGTGGATGTAATTGTGAGAAGAAGCTGAGGTTATTAATGTCAAGAAAAATTGTGCTGTAGCGAAACCGTTTTTGGTTCTTTATTTTCTTTGCAGTAAATCTGAATTCATGACCAATACTATTAGATGGTGCAAAAGTTTAGTACATTTTTCTATGAACTTAAAAAATATTCATAAGATCTGCTGATGATTACGCTGATGTTCAATATTCTGAACATATGATATTGCTTTACCTAAAATATACACTGATGTCTCACAGGAGCCATGAAGTCCATCCAGCTGGGATAGTTTGTCTGACACATTGTGTCAAATGAGCCATTTGCCCTACATTTCAGTGTCAGAAAGCTGATCTTGTTTTCATCTGCCCAAATCCTAACCTTGTCTATTATGAGCTAAAAGCAAAAAGTGATCCTAAATTAGTTAATTATGTTAATATCAGTTAATATGGGTTCTGTCTCCTCAGACCACCCAATTTTTAGTGAGCAAAATAATTGGAACAGTTGTTGTGACTGACAGGTGTCTTGTTGCCCAGATGTGTCCTGTTAGATTGATTGGTTAAGCAATAAATAGCTCTGAATGTCTATTCTTGGTTTTAGCTGCATTTGTGTTAGAAAAGATAAAGCAACATGAAGACCAGAGAGCTGTCTTTGGGAGAAAGGCAAGCCATTTTGAAACTTAGAAAAGGGGAAATCGATCAGAGCTATTGCACAAGCATAGTTGTCAGAACCCAGTTCTAGAAGGCCACAATGTGTGCTGATTGATGGTCTCCAGAGAGATGCAATATCACACAACTCTTACCTGTAGCTGTTAACTGTTATTGACTGACTAACTGTTAACTGGCTTTTCCCTTTGTGTAGTCATTTCTGCTACAACATTGCAATGGGAATCATATATTGACTGTGTGTCAGGGCTTCAATATGACACTGTGTAAATGCCACTGAGGATAAGGGGTGAAAAATGTACTTGAAGGATGATGTAAGGCGTCTTGAAGGTAGGGCAGCATACATACAAATAAACAATAATGACTTCAATTGTAACTCCGTACATCACATTTATTGCATTGTGATTTGTATCACATGGAGCTCAATTTCTACCATTCAAGGCTCCTGTAGATAGAAATACTAAACTTATCCATCAAACCATCTTTCCTCTTCAGCAAATGTTCACGAGCATTCTTCACATGGCAAAACAACGTTAATTTTCCTAATGAATATAAGCAAAACTCAAGTGAGAAATTATGGTTATTGCTCATTCCTGCCTTCTAGTCCAGACATTAGCAAACAAGGAAAATGCAATGCTCGGAGTATTCAAAACAGTACATCAAATTATTCTCGCTCAGGCCATAGACCTGGCTGGGGACAGTCATTTCCAGGAATTCATTACTGTACATGTGATGACATTTTCATTGAGGCCAGTACTGTATCTAGCAGCTTCTCACACCTGGACAAAATAGCTGTGAGGTGCAATTTGCACCCGAGTGGCCAAAATATGGAAAATTAAATACAATAATATTGTATTTAATGTTCAATAATCTGTCAATTCTACATTTACAAACTGTCCTTGCATAAATACAAGTCTGTCTGTGGGACTTGCTGTCTTTACATTGGTTCACAGAAAAAGCTGGAGGTAAGGCTACCTAGCAGAGATGACAGGGTTTAGGGCTAGCTGATGAATGGCAATCGGAGGATAATTTGAAAATGCTCCAGCTATCTCCGTCTTGTCAGAATTTAATCGGGACCTGCTGAAACATCCCGCCACATTGACAGTTTCCAGTTTCGGAAATGATAATAAAACGAGAAAGCTAAATAAATGTGTCATCCCTCACAAGCCATTGCAATGTTCACCTTTTGACCTGAGCAATTCTTCACTTCCCACTTTCCCATTTATTTAAGCTTCCGAGCAAGGAGGAGGAAAGAGTTTGTATAATATATATATATTTTTTAATAGCAATTTTTATGTCAGGGAGCAGGGACAAATAGACCTGGATTCAATCAATATTTGCCCTTAACTTTAACTTACCAGTAAATCAGGGCTTGATTTAATTTAGATCATTATCAAACTTGCCAGACTATTTGGGAAGAAATAATTCATTCAGACCCAGTTCATGTAATTACTCTAAACAAAAAGCAATTAAAATAAATGAATAACTGTACAGCAGAAGCCTATTTATCTGAACCCCACTTATCCGAACTGACCAGTTAACCCAAGGGTCTTTCAGCCAGTTACTGTAGCCTAGTTTAGAAATGGCGGGGGCAAAAGAATATGAAGAACACACTTGAAATTTTGGCCTTATGCCTTAGCCAACACATACAAAAAGGTTGTTTCTGACATAGTTACTGTATTGCAAAATCAAAAGTGTTGATTTTATTTTAAGAATCACACTGAGTAAATAACATAGGATATTCATATGATTTTTTTGTCTGGAGCTGACTGTCCACGAACATTTGTTAATTTATTGCATGAGGATGAGTGATTCACAGTATTCATGCTGCCTGATCTGGAGGCTGAAGGATGTAAGCTATAGTCATACAGAGAGGGTGGTAAGCAATGGGTCCAAAGCTCTGTCATGCTGGCTGTGGACGTGGAGGCCAGAAACGGACAGTGTGAGGAGAGCCCTGTGGCAGTAACCGGCCAGTGAAACGTTGACTATTACCCATGGGAGCTATAATGGACGATAAAGCAAGAGCCACAAAGTGTTGACATAGCTTGTCCTGATAGCAGTGCAATGTTTCCCTTTGCCTTCATCACCAGCTTTAACGTTAACACAACACCGGCCCTGCAATTGTCTTGAGAGCAATACGTTCCTGTGCTCCCGGCGTATGAAACCAGCCGTATGATTTTGCTCCACTTGTAGAGCTGAGGTGCATGGTCTGTGCTGTAGTTAATGTGTTTAGCTTGTTGAGGTACTAAAGCATTTGAGCCTTCAGCCTCATGCTCCTCCCACTTTACACCTGTTAAGTGATGGAGCAGCGCAAGCTTATCATGAGCTGTAGGCGGCAGGATGGAAAGGCATGGTTCGTAAAGACCATTGGAGAGTATTGGATTGTCTTTTATGTGGGGCTAATGGGTTCTCAGTAGCATTACCTTGTGCCCCTGGGTTGTGATTATTTTTAGACTGTTGAAGTTGTAACTGTAACAGAATAGTCCATTTACCTTTTAAGGCTCCAGTTATTAAAATACAGGCATACACATTAAACTTTGTTTGGTAGTCTGAATGTTCAAGATTGTGACAGCATTGCTTCAAGTCAATGGTTTCCATGATTTATCCAGTATTTCCCAAATTGGAAGTGCATAGACCTCCCCAATGAAATGATTTTATTCTAAGCACAAGCTGCAAAATCAAATGGGGTAATTTACTGTATATATTAAGGGTCATTCATACTGTTCATAAAGATGACATTTTAAGATGTGTTTTGTAGGTACTGTCTTCTGAATCTAAAGCAGTTAGCTCATAAGTATAAGCGTACCCTATTCTTTGAAGTAACCCTCGCTACTGTTACATTAATATGAATTGGTTACAGTGGTGTGTCAACTTCAAACAACAATGTTAGCTGCACATGTATGCTGTGCTAACAGGTTACATTATGACGGAAATATTATACAAAAACATAGGCTAGGCTGTAAGATAAAACATATTCAAACAACTTAAAAATGCATGCTCAACAACAATGCACATTTAATTGTTTCAACATCCAATCTTACCTAAAGCTTCAGAACGCAAAGGAAACATCTCTACTTTGCTGGTTGCTATGAACACAGATTGAGTGTGCAGAGGCTGACCATGGGTGAACTATGAACATTGTGGCGAGGTAGGACAAGCAGGATCTCCACGCTCCAAAGTGCAATTACTTCTTCAAAGTGAGTATTAATGCGCTTTGCCACTTGGCATCTGCATGGCTGCACCGTGGGGCCACATGCTGAGCTCAGTGAGAGGCACACTGCAGGACAGCTCTAACTCAAACTTAAATAATTCAGAAAGGAAGAAAGGTCAACAAACCCTGTTTAACCAGCTGGTAATAGAGTGGCTAATGCTACGCTGGAAGTCGGAAATTCGGTCTCACTAAGGAAAATGTGCTGTGTCAGTGTGCGCGTATGTTTGTCTTGAATTTTTGCTCACAGGAAATTTTGTTGACCATTTTCACCCTTTCCTCTTTGCCCCTATTTTCCACCTATTTTATACTAGTCCTATAAAATAATCTAATAATATATCTATAATAATATCCTATAATAATCTCTCAAAAACTATTTACTTCACACACGTTGGACTTAATTTTTCAGGCAAAGTAGAAAAATTGTGGAATTTATCAGCTATCAGCTTATAGCCAAAATTTAAAAAATGAAAAAGCATTTTTTTTATGGTTTTCAAAAGCAATTATGAGTCATACCTGCTCCTCACCCCTCAGCCAACCAGCATCCCCACCCAGGTGAAACAATAACAACTGTAACAATTGTGTCAGCATCCTCGGGTGATACATCTAATCACAAATCCTCAATGGGAGACAGTGCTACACAATGATAGAACGGGCAAAACAGTGAACGTCAATCAATGAATCAATGTTAACAACTTGCGTGTACCCTCATAAAGTAAAGAATTCAACTGTTTTTTCTTAGTCATTCAGCTTGGTGGCCCCTATGGAGCTCTTAATAGGAAAAGCAAGATAGTACATTATTTTCACGTTGTGGAGAACGCCTTTTTATTTAGATTCCCCCAGAGTTAAGGTTTGATTGTGACAGAGGCCATCTCCTGAAATGAAACACAGTTGGTTACTGAGTTTTGTTCAGTGGTCATGCAGTCTCCCTCTTCGCCAGGCTAAGGTAGAAATAACAGAGGAGGAAAGAGTTGGCCATATCTCTACAGCTGTCTGTTTTCTCTCTCCCAGAACGATAATATTTCAATAAATGTCATCCAAAATGGGATTTTTCCGATAAAGATTGGAAATGATATGTTGGAGAAGGGGCCTCTTGGCCTCTTCGGTGATTTGATTGATTGTTACATTTTTGAAGAAGCTGAGTGTCAAGGTATCATGGTCCCTAAAGAAAGAGCATTTATACCTGGATCTTTCAACCATTGCTGGTATCAAAAGGCTTTTACTTGGGGGAAAATAAATAGAGTTATTTTTCTCTCTATAGAATCCCTGAGCCAGGCAGTGAAAATACTCCTTTTTTCATTGAAGTTAATTCTCCTTTGCTAAACAGAAAAGCTTCAGTCCCAAGCCTTTTCCAGAAGAACTCAGCAGTAAAGGGATGGGAATAATCCATCTTTTATCATAAAAATCTTTCCACTGCAAAGGGACAATTTTTGTATGGTGCTATATTACTTCTGTGTGTGGAAATCCATCAATCAGTACAATATGGCAAGTATGTTTGCAAATACATACTTGTCTGCCAAAAGATAAGGGAAGCTAACATGTTTTACAATGCACATAATTAATGATGGTTATATTTCCAGTGGACAGATGTTACATACAAGATATACTGCAGAACTCAAACTTTTAATTTGACAGGAACAATGTCCATTTATAACATTCTGTAACATTCCCTTGGATGCGTGTGGGAGGAAACCCATGTGAACACGAGCAGAACATGCTAACTCCACAGAGAGGGGAGCCGGGCCAGCCATTCTTGCGAGGAAACAGTGCTAACCTTGCATTCCAATGTTCAATTTTCAATGTGTAACTTTATACTTCCACATTCACATCAAAATACAATGCCAGGGCGAGCGATTAAAATATCCACTATTTCCACTGCCGCCTGGGCTCTGAAATTGACGTTACAGGCAACAGAAGCATTGCTCACCCATGGCAACATGGCTTCACTTGACATTCTGTCAAACGCAGGTAACATAGGCAAGCTAGCTAATAAAATGCTAGGGTATTATAGTAGTATAAGTAGGATATGCAAATTATAAGTATAAAGTTTAAGCAATTCAATTTGCTTTAATTGTTCAATTGCTTTGCCCATACAATAAAAAGATGTTTTAATGTTGTCGTTTTTCCTTTATTTTAAAGAAGGTATCAGCTCAGGCACCATTTAGGTACCATTTCAAAAGTATTGCTTTAACACCGGTATTAGCAAAATCTATAGGATACCCACCCTAGTGTGCACTTGACTAATACGACAAAATGCATAGTTTGCGACCTATTATATGTGTATTTTGGTCATACTTTAAACAAAGTGTGTCACTTAAGGTTATGCTTCCAAACAATTTCCTTCCAAACAATAATAGCTATGCTATTGACAGTGTTCTGTGTGCTTTATTAAGGCTTTATATGCATGTAATGCAAACTTAACTTAACTGGAATTTATATTCTGGAAGTTTTAGTGACAATATGGGGAAGTAATAAACTTTCAGAAGACAAAGTAATTTTGTGTTACACGTATTGAGAAAGATAAATGGGTTTCCAAGAATTTGCACTTGGGTTCACTGTGTACTCAAACTTGAACTGATCTGAACTCTTAAACAATGTATGTAGTTAGAGTGAAAGTACTGTAATCACGACTATCAGATAATACAAGCTGTATTAAAGTGCTAACCCTCCAAACGTAGGTTACGGAGTTCCTTTAAACAGCATGCAAAATGAGCCCAGGGTGTACTATAGCGTGATTGCCAGGAGTTGAGACGGTCATTAAGGGCATCTGCTCCCAGGGGCACTTTCAAATGGACCATTACCTGCTTGTAAAACGCTCTTGCTAATTAATTCAGAGAGATGTGCACAATCCAGGTTCCTGTGTGTGTGTGTTTGTGTGTGTGTGTGTGTATGTGTGTGTGTGTGTGTGAATTTGTCTGTGCATGCACAGACAAGCCTTCCCTATGAAGAAGTACTCTTATTCAGACAGATGGCTGAGCAAAAGCAATGTGACTGGTAGAAATACCAGGGCACTCAGGTTCCTAAGGTGGTCATTAATGACGGATGTTAACATGCAATTTCCGAGCATTTTGATGTTAGCGGAGGCTAGAGAGAATGCCTCGGCATGCAATCAAGGTGGCATTCGTCATAAATCCACCCCTATAATGTGGCTACAGCATTATGGCTGTTGTGCATAAATGTTTTGTTTATTGACCAATGACACACTCATGCAATTAAGGACCGTTTCCACTCTCCCACATACAATTGCCTGTGTCAGACTACTGAGCTGAGCTCATTCCCATTTCTGTTCAATGAATGTCGAAAATTAATTTATGTTAAAATATTTAATTGAAAAATTCCCATAGAAAATAAGTCTTGGGGTCCCCGTTAATATCCCGGTTTTTGATTCTGACAATGTCTTCATCAATTCTGGTTGTTGAAAACATGCTTAAATTCTTTCCTATTTTTGATTGATTCATTACATTACATTATTGGCATTTGTCAGACACTCTTATCCAGAGCGACGTACAGTTGATTAGATTAAGCAGGAGACAATCCTCCCCTGGAGCAATGCAGGGTTAAGGGCCTTGCTCAAGGGCCCAACGGCTGTGTGGATCTTATTGTGGCTACACCAGGATTAGAACCCCCGACCTTACGATTCCCAGTCATTTACCCTAACCACTACGCTACAGGCCGCCCCATTCTAGGCCTACCGTAATTTCGCAAGCAGAAAATGAAAGATCCCAAAAGGCTAGGAGCATGCATTGGAGTCCAATGCCATCTGAAATGTATGGACCATCCTCCTCCCCAGGCAAGTGGAGGATGGAGTCCTGAGATTCCTCAAAATATATGCAAAGGTTCAGGAGTAAGAGGCTAACGAATGAATCCCGCTTTATGCGATGCCCCTAGAACTGAGAGAGGAGATATGTTTACACATAATGACAGCATGCATTTTTGCTGGTGAACTTGGACTGCACAACCATATCTTCTACTCTAATGCATCCTATTTTTCCACCAACAGTGAAAGAGTAGTCATAACTCAACCAATGAATCAATGAATCAGTTACCACTTACAATTTACTTCACTTTGAAACAGCGACAAACTGCAAGCATATCATCAAACGTGGGTGTTCTAGAACTGCCCAACTACCATTGCCTTGGATTTGCTTGGCTGTGTGAACGTGAAAGAAAAGAATTAGAGAGAGATCACACTTGTAAACATGATGTTAATGTCATTTTTTCATCATCAATCATACTGATTAATAACTAAGTGTTACACCTCACACTACATTCATATGCATCAAGCTTTCATGAATTGGCATTATGAATGACCAAAAATTCCATTAAAAAACCTTTCAATTTAGCCACATATCAAATTACTTATCAGGCTTGTATTATTTATTATTCATACATTATTCATTATTGGATTACCAGGTATGGATGCCGCGTATAAAACATTCCATTTTGCAATGTAATGTAATGGTATGTAAATATTTGTTTGTTCATTAAAATTAATTTTGATTCAGTGCAAGCCAAACAACTTAACAGTGGTGTCAAACTGCATGGCTCATAAATGCTTCATGATATACCATCAAAATCACTGTGAAATATTCATCATGTTGATGCACTCATTTATTTTCATAGAAGGATTAAAAGTGGCTTTTACACACAAAGCTTCTGTGGATTTAATAATTCATAAGGCTGTTATAGCACTTTTAAGCTCCGAGAAGCAATAACATTAAATTCACTACAGCAGAAAATTAACTAAAATGCACGCTTATGCAAACAATCAATTCATTGAGCTGCATTGCTTTTCAACATAATAATGATGAGCAGCAGACCCAGCAGATTTTGAATAAAGAGGGTGTGTCTGTTTCCCAGAGTGCCCACTTCTCATGCCTCAAATATAATTTCCTAAATGCTCCAAAATGCCACTGTGGATTCCAGGACATTTGCCAAGGCAGCACTTGAATTTTCATGATACAAACCAAGAACCCTGCAAGATGATAGACACTGTCTTGAGCACAGAGCCAGTAATATAATATCAGAAGCCATGCCAATCTCTAGATTTCCCATTAACGAGGGGACTAATTACTTAAGGAAGGCTCAATGAAGTTAATGTTCAGTGAAGGATGAAGGAACAATAATCTATTCTTTGACTCATTTCTGAGTTTTGATAATGATTTACAATAAGCCAGGCAGGTGATAAGAGGCAGTCTGCCTTGCAAACGTCCTACGGCTGACAGGACTATCAGTTCTGAAACCTTGTCAACAAAACCCTATCTTCTCCCTTTTCATACCTGTCCTTTGCAACAGCATTCACCGTATTTCATAATGTATTTGCGTCAGGTATAGAGGCTTCAGTACACAACAGTGTCAAATAAGTTCTTGGGGGTGAGATGGCAGACTGTACGAAAAATATAGACAATGTGACTGTGACATCACACACTGACTTTCCATGAGATTTTGAAAAGCGTTTTCAAAACGCTTGGGTGACGCAGCCCATAGGGCAGTTTACTGAGGCCCATATGCAAATTATGATAATGTTCATTTCTCAACTGTGTATATGTGTGTCAGAAACTATATGGGTTGACCCATACCTGTCAACACAGAAGTGGAACTGGACCCTCTTTCATTTTTTAATTCATAATAAAAATATATAGCATTATATCAGTGATAAAATGACTCTCCCATGAAACCAGAAGCAATGTTAAACGTAACTCCCATTTTTCCCATTTACTTCCTACATTGAGGCCTTCCGACGTGCAGAGGTAGCTAATGTTAGCTAGCCGAGATATTTGCCTACTGCCTAGCCTACTAAATTAACATTACCCTGTTTAACTGAGAAAGATATAACTACCAAGGTAACATAGAATCCATTAATATCATGATTAGCGAATGTTATATTAAACAACAGCAACAGCAAACAGCAACCTCAATAGCTAACAAATATTTCCACTTTTATTTGTTAACCGAGCTAACTATGGGCTACCCAACCGGCGAGCGGAAAAAACTGCCAGCTTTTCATAAAGAGAAGCATAGTATAGTACTTAATAAAAGACGCTGATCTTTTTTACTGCAATCTCCAGTGTAGTATGAATTGCTTGCTTTCTGCTGGCTAGCATGGACTCGAAGTGTAAGCCGACTTGGCATAGCGGTTTGCTCTGCCATCTTGTTACAGCTTTCTGTATCTTCATATGTGCTGCGTAAGCCATCTCTCGTGCGTTTTAACCCAAAAATGGGTTTTTGCTGTCGAACACAGCTTCTGAACAATGTTACAGAGGTGTGCACTAAACCCTGTACGCATATTCATCATTGCAGAATAAATCAATATCTTGTGATTTTAGAATTTTAAATGGCTGATAAATGACAATTGTTTTACATCTTACTTTGTGCCAAGCCAACATGATTTCTGATCTATCAGGACAACCAAATTTGGGGTCTGGCATACAATACATGCAAATATGTGAATCTTGTATTTGTAATAAAATATAAATATTCATCACATTACTGTACTGTTGGACCTTCAAACCAAATTTAATCTCCCCAAACACTAATGGCAGGTTTGGGCTTGTTTCAATTACAATCATCTGAACTGTGAATATCGCCTTCTATATATCGCTTTCTGGAGGAATGTGTCGTGTCATCTCAGAGCAGGAACAGGTAAAAGAACATTTTGTTCTCAGTCAAACTAGTTTCCTTTCATAGTTCTTCTCACTCATCTGACACATTTCAGTCCAACAAATCAATGTCCAAATCACAAGGCTGGCTCTGATATAGCTTTCATGATTTTTTATATCCAAAGCGGAAAAATCTTTACAGAAAAATACTGCCCCATGTACTGTAGTTTAAAATAAAATGTTAGTGATCGTGATATTGTTGAATAACAATACATTGATGGTTTCCTGCAGAGCCCTGAAGCAGATTAGCTGTTTATGTTTGTGGTCTATCACATTCTGTCTGTGTGGACATATTAGGCACTGCCTCTGCTAGAGGCTGTAGGACTGTTGAGTTGAAGATGACAAGCAGCCCCATGGGTCCTCTTCAACTATGCATTACTCCTGTCGTCTATTGCCAGGGTCAGCCAGGTTCCTACTCATAAAGTGCACCTCGGTCACAGTACCAAGCGGAAGAGCAAGCCAGAGAGAAACAGCCACTGGGGCTTGATTTAGAGGCATTATCTGATAGCAGGAGCATTTTTATGTGATCTATTAGTAGTATTGCTCACATTTGTAGGAATGCTTGTTGTGAGTGATGTTTTGATATTTTGAACATACCAAATGGACATGCCGTGGTATGAGTGATGTTCTAATGTGTCTGATACGAAGGGTGGGAAAAAAACTGTACAAGCCCTAATCTTTTGACGTTTTCCAATAATCCAGTCTGGTCAATGTGGTGGCTACAGTTTGTCTCACATATCATCTGATGACTCGTATTCATATCTTAGCATTTGGCTTTGGGCTGCTGCTTTGTTTTTTATCTGGTATCTGGTTGGCGAGTTCATCAATAACTCTGTGCAACCGATGGGCAAAATGTGACAGTATCTGCGGGGGGGAATAGGATTATAAATGGAGCTTGTCCGATTGTGCCTTCCGACCCTCCCTCTGAGGCCAGCTGCCCCTTGGGGTGGGGGTTGGGGGCAGGAGCTCCAGGGAAGGCATACACAGAGGCATGTTTCAACAATGCCTGGAAATAACAAACAGGATCTGGGCAGAAACCGTTCGTAACCGGGTCTTCACAACTCATTCCTATAGAGATCAATCTGTTTCTGCCGCTGACGTTTGGGGAAGCAGAATGGGCTCAGGGTGATGAATGCAGGGAGGGGAGAAAAATTAGCGGCGCGAGACTCCGCTTCCTAATCCGCCAACCACGACCACTCTCCCGCACCCCTGATCCACATTTACAATCGTTATGGAGTGTTTGCTTTTGTTAAAAGTCACCGAGACACTCATTAAACAGATAATTTATCACAAGGCTATCCATCCTTCACAGCTATGAGCAGCTCACTTCAAAGTCACCTGAAATGGTTATGCCACATGGGGGTTCCAGTCTGTGCAAAGGTGTACTGTATACCTGATACGCAGCCTCACATTGTTCAGCACCGTAAAGGACAACATCAGACGATAAATCATCTGAATTCATATTTAATACATGGCTTTGAATAATATGAAAAAGAAGAAAGGTGCTGTGTTTTAGTTATATATACAGTATATACAGTGAGCTCCATATTTCTTGGGAAAAACTTGACTTGGCTCTGTACTCCACAATTTTACATTTGTTATCAACAATTCATGTTGTTAAAGTACACAATTTTAAACCTTTATTACGTTATTTTTATACGTTATATTTCTGGGCACCAGAATGGTTGGGACATACAGTATTACTGTCATGTTAATGACAATACCATACGTTACATACACACATACACATCCTGCATAAGCAACTGTATTATTGTACTAGACTGGCAGTGCCAGATTCTACACTAGTGTAGAGTATATTAATGGTACATCCACATTTATGCTCTGTACTTGTGCACCAAATAACCTCATGTTGCCTCTGTTGCCTCAGTTGGGAAACATTGCATTGATGAGTTCAATTAATTTATCTTTTTAATATCTGATTTATTGTTGCCTGCCTGTCTGTCTGTCTGTCTGTCTGCCTGTCTATCCGCCTGTCCATCTGTCTATCTGTCTCACCAGAGAGCAGATTTACCCTGCCCCATAACAACACAACACAGGGGACACATTAAGGTGGTTAGGCCCTGGCTTGGAAAGTTCTATAAGGTTCCATATTGTTAGTTACCTAACAGCTCACATCTGTGTGAAAGCAGCTGGTTGGGTTCCCTCTTGAAGACATGGCTCAGAGGTTTAAAGACAACAGAGCTTTCTGTGGAGGGGACCGGGTGGGGGGGAGGCACCCTTGGGTGAGCCACTTAACGCGAATTGCTTCAGCAAATAACTAGCCGCATGAATAGGTAATGCACACTGTGTGAGATGTGCTATTCTCAATGGAAATGAGTGTGCCAAGCAAATGAATAATGAAATGGAACTTAGAGACTCCTGGGTCACATAGATATATTTACGCAAAGCAGTGGTCTGAATATCCCAGAATTCCACTGAGGGGCAGTCTGACCTCACTAAAACCTGGGGACACCCCGTTCCTCAGCCTCGGACTGATTAAAGGATCCCTCTCCCTCTCCCTCTCCCTCTCCCCCTTGTCACAGTCCCTGCCTGGCACCAGAGAGCACCAAGCCCGCTTCCATTGTCTTTGCGTTACTTGGGAAATTCAATTTCTCACCAGATGGGGTGTGAGATGATGGGGTTTCTCCATATGGTAAATGAGTAAAGCCCCTTTTCCATGTGTGTGGAGAGCTTGGGAAGGGGGGGGATCTCTGTGGCGTATTCACGTGACCTGCTATACTGCAGAGCTTTTACGTTTATAAGGTTTGTTCATTATGCAGCAGGATGGGAAAGGTAGCTTGTTAATTCAAGCTTCCACTTTGACTTGGGTTCTGGAGGATAACGGAGCGAAGGCTTCCTGTTTTCCTGTTGCAGCTACTGAAAGGACAGCAACACAGCTTCAATTGGCTTTCCACCTGAACTAAACTGACCAGTCTTGTTTTCATTGTCCCTGCTTAACGACCACGGGGTGGCATTTGGAAATACAGTATGTCTTTTTACAGCTATTAGTTTGAGTTAATTTGTGCAGTAATGTCTGTCGCCTTCACCTCTGAAAAAACTCTAAATGCATCTTGGGAGCTAAATGGTCTGGCGGTTTGTAGTGATTATTATTTTTACTGACCTTAAGTGCTCTTCCTCAGTGTGCATCCCTTCAAAAAAAATACTGCATCTCTTCCATCTCAAAATACATCTGCATGTGTACTACGAAGTACGAGTAATATGGTTTTGTAAAACCCCACGCTAACCCAACAACGGAATTTAGCGAGGGCTGAAGGTATCAGCGTGCTCGTCCTTCTGGTGTTGCTGAAAGAATATTAGTAGGGTTAAATAGTAGTGGCCCCTATGCGGAGAGTCTAGATCAGCCAATAAATAAACCACGATACAAAGACAGTAGTACCACTCTGCCTTCCGCTCTTTACTGGTCCGGGCTGACCAAGAATTTTCACAATAGGGCCAATACATTCACCTTCGTTATATCTGACTCCATTTAGAATAATAATTTAGATTTGTTATCTACCTTTGGTAGATGTCTTATTTATAATGTTGACTTGATCGCTATAGGAATCCTGACGATAAATATCGTATATAGGACTGTTACTCATTAGGAGCTATAGGACTGTTACTCATCTGAACAGTCCTCTGCTGGTTCCGCCGCATGTCACATCGCGCATTATGTGCACGTCTCATGAACTGACTAGATATCTGCAGTCATTACAGAGGTTGCAGGAATAGCTACTCTTGGGTATATCTGTTAACAGCCTAGGGACCCAAGCAGACCAACATAGCTACGGCTGTTCTCGACATAAATGAACTACCACGCGGAGGCGAGGGATTTACCATCAGAGGTCTACGGGTGCTATACGCCGTGATACATTAAGCGTAAATATTCATCCTCCCTAGACCAGTTCGAGGGGGTAACCAAGCATTCCCTGTGTAACATTGAGTGTCAGTAAGCGAAACGACACCGATCAAGTTTTAACAATTTATTTTACCAGGCAGGTTACATACATAATTACACCCTAGTTCCAAATAAATTATAAAAGCATTAGAAAGGAAACCAAATTACGGAGTCTTAAAAGTCATGCCTGGTAATAAAAGCTACATACGGGAGTCGGGCTACAGACACCCTGTACATAGAAATTACGTGCACGGTGTGCACGGGAGTCTGATTGCATCCTCCCCGATTGGTTGGTTTGGTCTCCTTAAATCCAAAATCAGGCCTTTGATATTGACTCTAAAAATGGGTCCGCAATCAACCAATGAACCATCTGGCGTTTTATAACCATTTGGAATTTGGAGCCAGGCCTCCCCAGGAAACGAGATCTGATCAGGGGGGTTGAGGCATATGGCTTTCACTGGGGCAGAGCTCCACACAGTTTCTCCTTGGTTCATGGTTGGTTATGATGTCCAAGGTTTGCTGTTGCAGAAATGAAACCATTGCACCAGTCGCACTGAAACAATCAGAATAATACCAAACATTAATATTATCTAAACTGACTTTGTCATGAAACATCCGATGCTTTATGCATACTTTCAGGGAAACTGAGGAATGAGGGAGATGTGAGAGGGAGGGAGTAATGAAGGGGGGTCCAAGAGAATAGTCTGGGCCCAACAGGCCGTGCTTCCTTCCATGTTGCCCACTGTCGTAACGAGTTTTACAACTGGAGGCCTGATTAGAAAATGAGACAAGAGAGGGGGTAGCTTCGCAAGAAAACAGATGCCTGAGTTTTCCCCCACAGGCTCCTGCCCGTATGGGTGCGGAGACGATGGGGACTAATGGTGTATGCTCCTGGGGTTAAATTACTTTACAGCCACATATTGTCACAGTACCAGAGGAAGCCAGCAAGCTGACCAGCGCAGTGACAATGCCAGATTTTAATCATTTCCGCCTTACAGTTTATATTAGATGCATCAGTTATAATGTCAATTGGGTCTTAATAAATGTGTTATGTTGCCACAAAGTTGAGCCTGGCAGTGCTGATTCAGACAGGCCTAATGGAAACAGATGCTAGGTTTGAGCTTTTCTGTGCTCTAATGCAGTAGGTACATGTAATTACAAATGTGCTTACTCTACAGAATAAACCTGCATTTTGCCTGTGCCAGTGTTTCTGAAACCTCATCTTTGAGGGGCATGGTATGTGCAGACTTTAGTTCTATTGCTTTTAATTAAAAATAAAATGAAACACTGACCATTACCTGACCCATAGTAGTACTTAATTTGCTGTGAAGCATATGTAAATTAATGCACTGATGGAGCTGTGGTTCTCTCATATAAAAATATTTAAGCAATCATTCTTTGCTTAAGGACACCTTAGCCTAGACTAATTTTATATTCAATTAAAAACTGAAAGCAAAAAGTATTTTTTTTATAAATATTGCAAAACCTGATAAGCTTTATTTGGCCATATAGTGTAAAGTTGAAATATATGTTTCTTGGATTTTAATAACAAATTTTACTTTGCAGCATATCCCATTTTCAGAAAGGAACAGCCAGTGTAAGTTGTTGCTGGACATAAAAGAAAACCATTTGCAAAACATTTCGATTCAAAAAGTCATCTTGGGTAGCAGTAGAGCAATATTTTACATCAAAGTCCAGTTATGATATGATCTACACTTTTCTACAGGCAGCAATCCATCCGCGCCCTGATCCATGAATAGAGGATCTTTATCAGAGCACCAAATGTCTACATGCTCTATCCACTTCAGAAGAATATAAAAAATGTAACTCTGATAGAAATAACTAATAATTTGTCAAATTACTGTTGGTAAATTCTTGATTTCATCATTCCAAATGGGCTGTGAGTTGTGCGATTACAAGTGGGAGATGATTAGCACGTTAGCCATTGATCTTATCAAACATTTGGGCAAAGGCCCACACAAAAAAGGATTAGCACAGCCTTTCTCTTGGCTATCGTCTCTTCTCTGCTCCTATTTTGTCTGGTTTGATTCTCTCTCCATTCAGCCCAAGTCCCCTCAGCAAGCAGGCACCGTGTTCACCTGAAGCGTTTTACTCCATCACAGTGCCATGCCGAGCACTGCACACATACATCTGCGTGCAGCCTGTGGCAGCCAATGTGGGCAGGTGTGATCATGTATGCATGTCTATATGCACACCAGTGTGGCATTGAATTGATTTGGTGCATCATCACAGCCATGGCCTCGTGACAAACATCCCTGTTAGCATGCAGGACAAAGAGACAGGCTTCCTCGGCTAAGTAGCAAAGTGTATTCAATT
This sequence comes from Conger conger, assembly GCF_963514075.1. NCBI lineage: Eukaryota > Metazoa > Chordata > Actinopteri > Anguilliformes > Congridae > Conger > Conger conger. Next base: position 24,005,811 of record NC_083769.1, read on the forward strand.
TCATAACCTACAGTGGGTTAATGTAAACAAAATATTTTATTTTCTTAATTACGCAAACATACACAGTACAAATTACTGACAAACATACATATAATTATAACATATGCATGTCCAAAAACAAAGTTTTATACGAAGTCATATAAACTTATCTACAACAAATACCTTTTCCCATTTAAGCCCAGGCTTGTGTGGCTATTTGGTACAGAAGAGGAGCAGAAGAAGGATGATGGCCTTCTGAGCTGTGGCTTCGCAGAAGGCTGTGATTAGACTCCAGACTGGATTAATCTCTCGTTTACAGGGAAGTCACTTTGATAGTTTTAGAGGAGACCATCAGTGCTCTATTTCTTTGAACTGCCAGCGTGAGACTTCAGACCATCATTAAGCAAGCAATTAAGCGTCCTCTTTGTTATTACAGGTCTAATTGATTCCAGTTATTCAAATGCATTTTTAAAACCTGCTCTTCCGTGAGGAATGAGTAATATGGGGTTATATGAAGGATGTCCGTACACATTAAAAGGGCCTGTGACATTTTGCACATTTTGCCTAAGAGAAGCAGTGATACTATCGATGACAAATCGAAAAATGTTTTCGCAGTTTGCCATTAAAAGGAATGTTCTGTTTTTTTTTCATTTTTTTTTTTTCAGTTCCCAAGACATCTAATTTCTTTTTAGCCTGGGGCATATTTAATCCTCAGCAGCAAATAGCATTCATCATTTTTTAGAGAACATTTAACATGAACAAAAATGACTGAAGCACAGCAAAAAGAAACTGCCCTAGGGCAACCTGGAGATCCATAGACTCTGGTGAAAATGCAATGCACAATAAATGAATGTATGGAGAAAATCCATAAACATTAGGAAATACACATGGCCAACCTTTTCTAATGGTCATATCATTTCTCATTTGCACCATGTATTGTTACCAAACAATATATTGAGCATGGTTTTAAATATCGTAGACGGTTTCCATGTTAAATAGTTCAGTTTCTAAAGTTTTATTTAACTCAGCTTTACTCTGTCTGAGCTTGGCCCACACAGTTTTTGTGCATGACAAAGGATATTTCTGAAGTCTGCAAAAGTTTCTGATGACCTCCTTTACAAGGGCTGGTGTATAGCCATTGGCAATAAGAAGTTTCTTAAGAAGTTTTAAGAAAATAAAAATACATTTAATCAAATTCCAACGCAACTCCTACAGTATGCCTCTAGAGGTAGTATGTCTGTCCATTACCTAAATATTTTGTTAGACTATTTTCATGCTGCTTAACATCACTCAAGGAAAAATGATCCTGTACATGTATTACCTGTATCAACAGTATATAAATATTCGTTATTACGCACACCTCACTGCGCACTGGAGGAGAATATAAATATTTGCGTGATCATTAATACATGCACCTCACTACACATGTATCACCTGTATTAACAGTACTACACAGAAGTGTCTCAAAGCAGCAACAAATCAACTTGACTAAAAATGGTCCCTGCTTCTGCAATTCAGATTTGCAGGGAAAGAATGATAAAAAAAGATCTTCATGTCACTTTCACCAACTACCTTTAGACTACTCAGATCTGCTGCAAACTTTGCTAGTTGTTCTCCAACTGGCTGTCAGCATGCAAATTTACCTTCTGTCATTGACCTCTCAGCCCCTGTGTCTTATAACCAGGTTTGGGCTTTAATAAATAAGGTGTGACAAGATAGCTGAATCTCACTTCTGTTTCATAGTTGCACATAATCATACATTAGCTTCAAGATACAAACAGGTTCCTAATGTTGTTGCAATACAGGCTGTGCTGTAGCATGTTGAGACTACAAATGTGAATTCACAATTTAACATACATTTACATACAAACACATTTTTTTTTTTAAACAGAAGAGATAAAAACTATAAAATGAATCCACTCATATAGGCTAAAGCCTGTAGAAGCATAAAGCTGCTGTAAAAACAGTAAAACAGCTGTAAAATGGTAAACTGACTGTGAATCGATGGGTCCTTTGCACACAAGCAGGCAGTTTGTACTCCTTTACAGTAATTGGACCTTCTCAGATGAAATAGCAAGGCACGTGCATTGTCTTAATGTGCTTCCCATGAGCATGTGATAAAGCCAGTTTGTTCTGTGCATGCGTTTTTAATATCAGAAGGATCCAGTCGGGTAATAAAATGCTTGGAAGGGATAAACACTATAAAATGAATGCTCTTATATAGGCTAAAGCCTGTAGAATCAGGCTGTTATCTGTTATCTGTTAAAGCTAAGTTACATGAAGTCCCTTTTCTGCACCACCATTTGGTACGTTAGGTCTCAGGCACCCTCACAAAAAGGGAAGAAAAAAGACAATAAAATGCAAATGTCCTGTGCCATTCCAAAACAACCAAAGTAGTTGCACTGCTCCTGCACTGCTATGCTATGAATTTGGGCAATATCATTTAAATGAACAGTAACTCCATGAAAAGCACAGCATGATTGGTCATATGAATGAAGTCTTCCAGAAAAAAAACAAAAAACAGTCAATTCAAGTAGGGCCTAAATCTTAAAAAATATTTATTTTTTCACAATTAAATGGCATTTTTGCATTATTATTATTATTATTGTTATTATTATTATTATTGTTTGTAGTAGTAGTTGTAGTATTTATTTGTTCATTCATTCGCAGGGCTGAGATGAGCTGGTACATCAAAACCAGTTATGGTATTTCATTCTCGTTAACAAATGTATCAAAATTCGCTGTGACACTTGGCCCTCATCTACAATCACAGCAGTTTGTGAATAATAATTTGGTGGGCTTAATATCACTTGATGGTGACATTATTATTCATGACACTTTGTGAATAATAATATTGCCATCAAGTGGTATCAAGTTCAATAAATTAGTTCACCTGAAGATCATAGATTTGAAGGATAGTTATACATACCTTTATTTTTGAGACTATTAGAGTGTCTGGTTCTGCAAATCTGGGAATGTCATGGAATATGGAATTGTGGGATCACCTTAAAACAGCTGAATGACAGTAGACTGACTGGGCCTCGATGGGACTTGCACACAAGCAGGCAGCTTGAGTAAAGCTCCTGTACAGTAATTGGACCTTTTCAGATCAAATAGCAAGGCCTGTGTCTTAATGTGCTTCCCATGAGAATCTGAAGAAGCCTGTGTGTTTCGTGCATGTGTTTTTAATATGAGGATCCAGTCGGGTAATAAAATGCATGGAAGGGATTGACGGCCAGATTTAATAAATGTTTTTCAATGGGGAGTTTTTTTTTTACCCACACAACCACCGCAGAGCTCCTAATGGCTTTAGTGGCTTCTCTCTCAATAACATCCCCTCTCAGTCAAAGGTGACACATGAACAATTTGAAAGAACATGGGTGGTATGTGGAGAGGGCAGTTTGTACTGTACGTGGACCCACTACTGATGGTTCCATCACCTCCTTTCCAGCGACGGTACACTGATTTGTCCGCTGCCAGAGGGATATGTGCTTTTTCAGAATTAGTTTATCTCAGTTTAAAGATTCAACAATGTGGTTTTCACAGCACATCATTTGTATTGATACTGAGAGACATGTTTCAGACTGATGCCTACTGATTAGCTGTGACTATAAAGAGCATTTTGGGTAAGGGGATTTGGCAAGGGTGTCATTATGGGGCATAGTGCTACAGGAATAATAACAACAGCTTCATCAGACCTCCATTGGATGGTGGTAGGCCCAGTTGTCTCCACTAAAATGAACTCATTTACATTTTGTTACATCTTTCATGATCTATGCAGTGTTACAGAAAATGTCTCTCGTTGAGCTTCTATGTCCCCTTACTAAACCTCCAAGGGAATTCCTTTATTACACCTGGGGACAAAGTTGTTCCAAGTTTCATGGCCATACCAAAACATTGCTTTCTACTGCACTTTTTCAAAAGTAATTTTCTTGCTAACAGGTCGCTCTCTGGGAATTTGGAAATGTTTTTTTCATGATTTCCTTTTACTTTTGTGGGTCTATGGTTTTATTCTTGTTTCTGCCATGTCTGGTACATCTTACATCTTAAATGTTTGAATAACCTATCAACACCACCAGCTTGTGCTAGCGTGTGTCTTTACTGATTGACCGCTCTCATTTGTGGGCTTCCCACATGAGCTGCAGCTGTTGTATGAGTAGAGTGTTTTTGGTCATGGGCAACTGTCAGAAGTTGAGGCTGCTGTGTGTAATGCGTATGCGTGAACTCCAGCTCAGCTCAGACTTGCCTAGTGTTGACCAAATCATTTACACATCATCTCTACACACTTCACTAGCCGAGACCTGGTACAAACGAATGCCTTTTGAAATGAGCCACGCACATTCAAGAAGAAAAGCCGTGCAGGTAGTCCATGATTTGGAGTCACCTTGGTGCCATGAACCCAGAGTACAGATATGATGCATTGCAGAATTGAAGAGTCATTTCTCCAAGCACTTTTTCTGTCTCGGTGAGTGATTGCTTATTTTCCTGAGCTTGCCACAAGCTTCTCCACCTGAGGAGATCTAACTCATTACTAAACTGCCCCACATACATGGCCTTCCAAATAATTGTATACCTTGGCCTTGCATTCAGTCTGACCACAGGCTCCTCTCCAGTGTTTCTTCCAACATACAAAATGGTTTAGCTACTCCGGAGAGGTAAATGCCTGACCTTGTCATCAGTAAACATCCTTGGATCTTCAGTTCAAGATCCACATTCCAAACAGTGAGTTGGAGGGCAGGCTTGTCATGGGGATATGCTCCAGGCTGTCCACACTGCTTAATTAGAAGCCTGAAACCACAGTGGGCTATAGAGACTGGAGCTTCAGCATCCATGGAGGAGAGGCTGACATACAGACACATTTATTTGACCTATCATCCCCCTGGCTTTAGCCACAGGCAAAATCTGTGGCCTAAGTTAAAGGAATAAAGCCACATATCTTGGGAAAAGGAAGCAAATAGAAAATAATAATAAACATTAAAGCAATGGAAAGAAATGAGAAATCGGTTGACCAGCTTATTTCTGCTGTCAGTCAGCAAGGAGCCCTGGCCTTTTAAGCTGAGCCTAATGGAGGAGTGAGATGACGCGAGAGAGAAACCCCAATGTGGTCGGATCGATGCTGCTGAAAGCATTACCTTAGGGGTCAACTGACCACCACAGTCCCCCCTCCATCTCCAATTACAGCTGGGAATCCTCTGACAAGACCCCACCGTGACACATAGCTGTGCAGATAAAGGCTTGCCAAGTTAAATTATCAAAATAGAATGGATGTGTCATTGCCACAGAGCATTCCGGTATTTCAGGAGGATTCAATGATTCTTATTTTCAGATCCAGATATTAAATGGATGCATGTGACGTCTTCTTAAGGATTTCTTTATTGTGCTATGGTTTATTTTTTTACACATCCTTTAATGTCTTCTTTTTTATGTTACGAAGTAACAGTAGAACTTTCTGAAATATGACTATGTCCCTTATGGCTTTGACCTCCAGTGATCTGATCAGACATCCCACAGGGGTTTCCACCCTTCTGTAGATTATATCAGCATGCTTCCAGGGTCCCTCCCTGGATTGCCTGGGCATGCTGTTGTCCTTGAAGGGTTAGAAATGACATTCAGGGCGCGAGTGGTCAGGTTGTCTGAGGTGTAATTACATCCCACAGGATGGGGGAACTGTCATTGATCTTCATTTCTTCTCTACTACAATGAAAGCATTCCACATTTCAAACTGAGCTGTTTTTAAATGTCTGCATTTTCTAATTTTTTGCTTTCAAGAAGCCAATCTCTAAAAGCTCATTATGAATTAAAAAACAAAATGCTAACATTACACCAGAAATGCTATTTTGTCAATGTTTATTCTTGAACCCCTTTGACTAAAGGCATAATCTTGGTATCTTCAGAAACCCTTTGGGGTTTGTTTCCCAAGAGTAAGAATTACTCCACATAATTACTAAAACAAAGTTACAGAAGCTGAAACACAGGGAAAATGGAAGCTTTCTTTCTGACTGAAAATATTTTCTGTTTTTGACTGGATACAGATTATTGTAGCTGTAGCTGGTGTGCTTAGAAACACTTTCCTTTCAAATTCGAGGACAAAAATGAGAAAAATTAGAATTCTGCATTGTTTTTTTAATCTATGCAGTCATCAAGTCAATGATAAGAACACAATACCACCAACTAGTGGTGAAGCTGGGCCCCACTGCCTCTAATGTAGAGACACCACTGCATGGTAATGTCCACAATAATTAGACAATATTACACAGTTTTTTCTATTTTCTATTTGATTGTCCAATGTGATATTTATTTTTAGAAATATTTTCCTTCATTTTATTTTAGATACAGTACTGTGCAAAAGTCTTAGGCACCTGTATAACATTCTGTACAGATAAGATTCTTTCAAAAATAATTCAATGAAAGGTCCTAAATAAACATACTATACATTTTACATTACATTTTAGTAATTTGGCAGAAGAGTTAAAAACTAAATCAAATCAATATTTTTTGTCACCACCCATCGGCGTTAAAACCATCACTTCTCTGAGATATAGAACTGCAGGACAGCGTTGGCTAAGACAATCAGCAGGGAGGTTGTTCCAAGCATGTTGGAGAATTGAAGACTTTGGTTGTCTCCTTGTTTCTGATCTCAGACAGCCTTGATCAGGTTTTTATGTAAAAAGTAGTCAGTTGCTTACGGTAATATGTTACTTTTTAATTAAATACAAAAATGTCTCTGTAAAATTAAATCTTTTGGAAAATGAATATTTGGAAATCTCAAATGTGTTATTTTATACTAACACACATATGTATAATAAAGTCTAAGGTGCCTAAGACTTCTGCACACTACTGTATGTCTAAGGCTTTGTTCGGGTTGATGTGAATAACTTTGTAATGTACAAAAAGACTGGAAACATATTAGATTACCCCATGTACTTTATTTATTGTTTGTCTTCACAACAAGAACACAATACACCTTGTAGCTCTGCATCAATCTACTAATGGCCTATTTTGTATAGCTGTACACAATCAATACTCAGGAGGTCACTTCTCACAAATGACTAAAGTTTTGGGCAGGACTTGAATTACATTCTTGGAGATCTCCCAGAAACCTGCTCTCATTTTTTGAGGCTGTATAAGTGTCTGCTCTTTAGTTGTTCCAGGAAGGAAGTTGGCAAAAGCCCAACAATATTATTAAACAGGCAATAATTATAATTAATTGTCACTCTTCACAGAGTGACAACATGGAGTCTGGAGCAGGGGGTGCTGGGTAAGAAATGAGGATACAGACAGGCTGTTCGCACAACCACACCCTGATGATCAGAAAAGAGATATTTCTGTATCAACTATTGCCCCCTGGGAGGAACATGTCTTCCAGCTATGGATCAAGCACTCCACTACAAGAAACAGCTTGAAAGGCTGAGTTGCAGGTTCGGTACCATCCACAAGAACACTGTGTGGATCATAAAAAATAAAAAAGCACATGGCGGTGAATTTATAACTTTTATGTTTTGTTCTGTCAGGATAAGCAGGCTCTGTCCTGTATTTGTGGGACTGGCCCATTTGCTGTTACAGGCACTCTTTGCTTGACCACCTCAGGTTACTTACTTAGCTAGCTACATTTCAACATCAACAAAGTCAATATATTTAAATATATGTTAAGTATTTGAACAGTGATTATGTTATTTAGTGTGCTGGTCCCATGCCTGTTGTTTCTGAGCCATAACTGGTCTTCAGGAGGAGATACAGTACAGCAACATGATAAAGCAGCAGTAAGTCTAGTACACCACCAATCAAACCCAACAAGCTGATCTGGATCCTGATTTTCAATGACTTCACAGGCCGAGTGATCGCACAATGTATCTGATTCCAAATCTATTGCATGAGGAAAAAAATATTTTTAGAAAGCATCTTGGCTGGATGGCACCACTGGTTGTACAGAAAATGTGCACATAACAAAGCGATATACAAAAAATAAAAAAAATAAAATGGAGCCAAGTTCCAGCTCATACTCATTACTCAGTTACCTAGCCATTATACTATACTGCTGCTACATTATCTTGTGAATATAACAAGGCCTTGTATTGCCTAAAAGAATGCTAAAATACTTCATCAAACAAACTATACATCAGGGGGTTGCTAGGTGGTTCATTCGGTTAAGACCTGATGGGCTTGTGCATTCATGCAGAAAAATATAACTTCCAATAAGAACCTTCTGCAGATTCAAAACAGATACAATGTAGCGAGTCAAGAAAACAAAAGCTTTTATTCTGTCATTGACTGTGACCAACATGAAAAAATCAATTCAGGCCCATGCCTTTTGGGCCATCCTTTTTGCTTTTTGGTGACAGCAGACTTTCAGACCGTGGGCTTCAGTTAAGTCAGCCATGCTCCGCTTCAACGCTCCGGACCAAAAAATTTCAGCTGACCTCGCCCCTCGTTACGATCAACAGACAGTGATAAACGATGGCTTCCACTTCGCCTCGTAGCCGAGACTCGCCTCATCTCTGAGACAGTGCTGCAAAACGCTTCGCCCCTGCCCGATGCGCGACGGAGGTCTCTGCACAGTAATACACCCAGAAAATCACATCCCTCCAGCTGAAATACCGTAGTCCTATCAGAGCGCTTCACTGATCCAGCGGAGTCATTCAACAGTGCTAAAGTCAGGTCAAGAAAAGCCAAGCAGGTCCACTGTTCCGGTGTGACTAGCCAGATAAGCAGGCCTCAGGAGTTTGGGCTAAGTTTTGATGCACGCTGAGGCCTAAGACGTATTAGAGAGCATCGATGTCTGCACCCCTTCAGTGTCAATAGCTCAGGCAGGATATATAGACACGCCATTTTAAATTCACTTTAACGCAGTACTGCACCACAGCTTTTGTCGACCTTTTGGCTCCCTTGAAAATAAACATCGATTGACTTTGCTTGGTATGGGGCTTTTTGTTTCTCAGGCAGACTGACGGGTATACACAGGATGCCTGTCTGTCTCACTGCAGATAGGAGAAAATTACACGTCTCAGTGGCTGCTAACTGTGTCTTCCATCAGCACTCCCAGCTTAAAAGAAAATTATTTTTGTCCAGCTTTGTCTTTTTTGACTTATTTTACGATTCCATTTTTCTGATAATTATGTGAACAAAATTGTCAGATATTCTACCACATTTCCCCTTGCTTTATTGCAATATCTCATTCTTCATTGCTCTGGCAAGAAAAGTGAATTGTTTATTCATAATTATTCACTGTGTTTCACATTTGTGCTACTTCATTTCCTCATATTTGTGGATGGAGGTTTGAATTCATGACCAATGATGTCATATGAATTTAAGGGATACGTACATCAGACAGACTTGAGAAAAGATGTGCTGAACAATGACCAAATATGGAGCCGTGACTTCTCTATTTGTATGCAAAAGAGAGCTAAAATGCAAAAGATGTTGTTTCATTAAGGCACATGTGACCATTTCAAAATGTGAGTGTTTTTTCAAAATTTAACTGCTGCTAAGTTGGGTGCAATTAACAAGATGCTTTTAAATGAGTGCAATACTTTAATTACAACAGATGATGGATTTAATCAATGTTCAATGTCAGCTTTCTCACAATGAAACAAGTGTCATTTTTTCCTCATCAAAAGCCCAGATTGGTGAGCTAATTCTGGGATCGCTGATTTAGAGTAGTTTGTTTACGCTTGCTTTTCACAGTAATTCAAAGATGATAAAATATCCACATCCACTGTTCAATCAGGCCACATTATACGATACTACTATTTATATGTCCAGTATCTCATCAGATTTGAGACACCAATATGCTTCTTCAAATGGAAATAGCCTTTCTTATTTCACAAACACAGTAGAAGTTTTTTTATTTTTCTTTGTTGTTGTCATGTGTAATACAGAATGTTGTTTCTAAAATGTTTCGCTCCAGTAATGGACATTCATTTGATCCACCCAAGCACAACAGCTTATTTAAATCTGATCTTATTTTTCACTATAAATCCCTTGCAGTTATTTAAGAGCAGTTTTAATCATGAGTCTACAAAATAGATAATATGTCTAATTTTGAACAGAATTTTTGGTTTCATATCTTGAAATTGCTTCAAGCTAATGTGAGACCAGACTTGAACAAAATTTCAGGAAAGCAGAGAAAACAATACAAGAACAATTATGCTGCAAAATGTTTCCATGGAGAGGTGTGTCTGATTCTGTATGATGTGTCAACATCCAGCTTACAGCATGCAAGGAAAGTTATATAAATGCAGAAAAATGTATTTGCAGCAGATGGTAGCTAATGTCTACACCCAGAGGAGGCAAGTGCAGTTAAAAAGGACAAAAACGTCTAAATTACAGCATACTCTGGAATATTCTAATGTTAAAGCCCGCAGAAGTAGGTTATATTTCGATTTAATAGTATATTCCTGTATGATTATTTGTATTTACTAAATACTACATAATGTTTGTTGCAACAACCTAGATCAGTGGTTCTCAAGTTCGGTCCTGGGGCCCCTGTGTACATGTTGCCTTTTGTTCCAACCATGATTGGAATCCCATAATTCTACCAAGCTGCAAATATTTTAAAATTACTCTTCATGTGAGGAATTGTTTACCCTCTTAAGCCACATTATGAAGTAGCTATGCCCTGAACTATAAAAGTCCAGTATTCACATTGTGCTGTATTGCAAACAATTACAAAAAGAGAGGTTAAAAAAAGTTAAAGGCTGAGGTGAGTAAGTAGGCAGATAATTGATGAAAGCATGAACACACACACTAAAATGAATCATCTGGACGGAAGTAAAGACAAAGAGTGTTAATATATTTAAAGAAAACAAATATGAAAGCCCTTAGACCAGTGGTTCTCAAACTTGATCTTCCGTTCTTTATGCTGATTTTCATTCCAGCCACAACTGCAATCCAAGAGTTTTAACAAGCTGTTAACTTCTCTAAATTAGGTACTTGTCATGTTTAGAGGGAAATTAAACCTCTTAAGCAACATTATGTCTGAAATTGCGATTGTGGTTGGAACGAAAACCAGCATGAACTGCAGCCCCCCCCCCCAGGACCGAGTTTGAGAACGCCTGACTTAGACAGGTGTTGAACAACCTAATTAAGAACCTATTGCCTCAGTCTTTAATTTGATCAGTTAAATGTAATGTATTTTTATATAGTTCTTTGCAATATTGCGTAATACAACTTTTATTCTTCATGGCTTGCATTGCCATTTGGACATAATGTGGCTAAAGTGGATAAATAATGTGGTTGGAACAAAAACCAACATACACAGGGGGGCCCCAGGACCAAACACTGACATAGATTAGTGGTTCCCAAACTCGGTCCTGGAGTACCTGTGTACACTGGTCATTGCCCCAACCACAATTGCAATTCAATAATTTTAACAAGATTCCAGTTTAGAGCGATTACTTACCATTTTAAACCGCATTTTGACAAATAGTTATGCATACCATAAAGAAAACAATTCCTATGTTCATATTGTGCTTATTATGCTATATTGCAAACAATGCATACATTTTGCATACAAATTGCATTTACATTATTGCATTATTTTATTAACTGATGAAATTAAACACTGGTGTGAATCAGTAGGGTCCTAATTAATGAAAGTGTTGACACCTGGCCACCAAAATTAACCATTTGGGAGAAAATTAAGAATTCAACGGCAAAGCAAATGTTAAGAAGGAAAACCTGCATTGTGTTGATGAAAAAAATATTTTTAAATTAAAAATTACATTTAAAGCATGTTCAGCTACCTAATGAGCCTATGAGTTTACCTCAGTCTTTTATTTGTTACCTCTACTTATATAAATGTTTAGAAGATATAAACAAGGAGATGTTATTCTGCATGCCATTACAAAGCTATTTCAGGCATACTGTGGTTTAAGGTAAATAATCAATTTTAAAGATTCCAAATGAAGAAAGATTAACAGCTTGTTGAAATTATTTGACAATTTGGGTTGTAAACCCAGCATACACAGGGGTACTCCAGGACCGGGTGTAGGAACCACTGACCTACGTAGATGATTGAGAAGCTTGTGCCAACCATATGTTTTATTTTAATAGCCCCAAATAATTTAGTTAATTTGTTTTTAACTCAAAAAGGTGCATCAGGCTCAGATACATGTTATACTGCATGCCAAAACCGCATACGAAATGTCTTCCTCCGACTAAACTCTATGTGTAGCTAGCAGCAGGCTGCAGTGTTTGGGAAGAGAATCTGAATGAGAACTGAATGTCTACATGCTCCTGAAGCGGAAGTGTTACTGCATTAATTAGTGGTTCCAAATAGTTGGACATTCCAAATTAGGGTGGGATGTGGACATGTTCGCCGCCAATAAACAAATCTATGAGCAAAATTATATTGTATGTATCATTTATGTATCAAGCAGCATCGTGTGTTCTCTGGAGGAAGCCTTCTATGTGTCTGCAGTCTCCACATCCCTGAAACCCACGAGATGAATACACTAGCATGTCCCATTGTCACCCATCAGAATGAAGATGGACAGAGCGCAGTGCTGGGTGACGCAGTCTGGGAATGGTCGTGACAACAGGAAGGCTGTGGAGAATTATCAGCCAAGGTCGGCGTCAGAGCTGGAACAAGCATTGTTTGAGTCCCGAGTGGCTTGCACGTGAGAGAGAAGCACAGAGAAGTACATTAGAGACTCCTGGGACACTCATAGAGCAGAAGTGAAGTGATGTAAACTGAAGTACAGTGCTTGCAGCTGCTGTGATGCAGGAGGCTAACCTGCTGCTTGGATACATCAGGGAAACTGCGTAAGAAAGGGCTCGCGGGAGGGTGGGGAAAGATGGGACAGGGTTCCTTATGTCCCACCAGATTAGCTGTAATTTGGTATTCAAGCTGCTTGGAGACAAACACTAAAGACACTTACAAGCTTTAGAGGAGGAGCATAGTAGAAAACAACAGGCTTCAAAGTGAATACACTTTGTATTTATTTTGATGACTAAGTCTTCAGAGATTTGTTGACAAAAAGTTGCTAGATTGGTATTGCATAAAGTGTGTTGTGATGACATCCTTGCACTGTGATTTTACAGTATGTCATTACACTGCATCATTTATCTCATTTTGCAGTTAGAATTAAACCAATAGAGAGGCCATGGTTCTTGGAATGAATGAGTGTAAGTGGGGGATATATTTGTCTTCTTTTAAAACCCTTATATATATTCCAATAGTTTCTCGGCTTGCTTGTAACTATGGGTAAGATTTTGCCCTGTTTGCCCTTTCGTTGTAATATGACTTTTATTGTTCTCAGTTATTACTTCTTTTCGATTTTTACCACTTTTTTTGCCTCTTCATAGAGTATGCACGCTTTGTGTTATCATATTCTGTCTGGACTGTAAAGTGTTTGTGCTCTTCCTAGTAATGTGCTGAATAAATACATTATTTATTCATTCTTATTCACTATATCTTGCTACTTAACTTCACATGGTCCCCCAGCTGCTTCCAAAACATCTAGATTTGTCACTAGTTACCATTAGACAAAAAGCTGAAGATATAAGCTAAATTTGTAACAGTGGAGAAAGAAGTTCAGGCAACATAACTGGTTCTACAGCAATGGCTTATGGAAAATTGCTAATTGGCATATGGATACAATTGAATTATTATTTAATAATGCATTAAATACGTTTTTTAAGATTATTTTGGTGTATGTCCAACTGTCCATTTTGGAACTTGGAACTAGACTTTTTGGGGAAAAATGACCAGCAGGGTATCCCACATTTATCCACATTTATCACACAACCACAGTTGGTATATTGTACATAGGTATACTCAGAACCTAGAATGATGGAATGGGCCATTGAGTATATTGCAAAACATTGCAAAGAGGGATCCTATGGATCTCTGTTAAAAGAAATCAGATCCTCTAGTTTGGCTTGAGGAAGTATGTGAAGAGCGTAATAGTAAATGTAAAAATACAAAACATAAGCATGCAAATGTACTAGCAGCCCTGTTGCAAAGTCAAACTGAATTGAAACACCGTTTGTCAGAAGCAGAGAAACTGTGTGCTGACCGGCAGCAAACAATTTAAGCACTTGGGGAGACTGTAGAGACTCTTAGAAGCGAGTCTGCAGCAGGACAGGCGGAGCGCTGTTTAGCAGCACATAACAGTATTGAAATGCGGCAACTGTTAGCATCACTGAGGACAAGTTTTGCTGAATCAAAAACTGTAAATTCCACAATTAATATATATTAATATAAAAATACCTATGAGCTGCAAAAAGTGCAAAACATCCAGAGGTAACGCATAGACCAGTCATAAAGGAAAGTACTGCTGATGAGCTCAGGCAAATTCAGTGTCACGTTGCTGCTTTGGCTGTTAATTTACCAGAATACTCTGACTTAAACAGTCGTTGTGAAAGTTCAGAAAAGGCTGATTCAGATCTGGTTGAATGTCACATTGCTGCGGGGCCAGTTAAAGCCACTCCTTTCCGCATAAGAGAGCAAAAAATGCGCAGGAGAGCATCAGTAGCTACTGAGGGCAGTGCTGCTGCAAATTATAAATATGAGGCAGTACATGAACACCTTCTTTTGTCTACCTCTGAGCTCAGGAGCTTCTGACCCCCAAAACTATTTGGCTGAGCTGCAACGGCAGGCTACCGCACAAACGCTAGATGACCAGGATTATTGCCAAATTCTGCAGTTAACTGTTCCTGCTGATTGAACTCAGTCGCTACCTGAAAATATTAAAGGACCTTTAGATGGTGTGTGGTAAGATGGGGCATTTTAAAAGGGACTGCTGGTCGAGGGGTGGGGGTGTTGCTAGACAGAAGGCAGAAGAACACAGGAACATTTGTAACACAGTCAGAAATCTCTCCTTCTAGGTTCGACTTCGGCTGGCTCGCAAATAAATGTAGGAATTTGGTCCTTTGTGAAGTAAAACTTGTAGTCCGATATTCAGGTCAACAACAATTTATTAATATAGCAAAAATAGTCTTGAATTACAGTATGAAGTATACCGGGTAAAAGCAAGGCAGGGCAATTACAAAGTAGTGTTGGGTACAAGTTTTATACCCCACAATGCAGGTTCCTGTCCCTGATTGGGTGACAGGCAGACAAACAGACATTGTCACCTATGCATGTGATGTGGAATAAAACCAAATGGAAATGGGGCGGCCTGTAGCATAGCGGTTAAGGTACATGACTGGGACACTCAAGGTTGGGGAGTTGCTTAGTCTAATCAACTGTACGTCACTCTGGATAAGAGCATCTGCCAAATGCCATTAATGTAATGTAATATAATTCAGTCAAAAGCAGGCAGTAAACTCCCTTTCACACCCAGCTTCCACCCTAGCTTCCTCCCTGGGCTTTGTTCCTAACCCCCCCTTGATCATTCAGCATGATTGAGGTGTTAGGTGACCATCCAAGAACACTGAAGCAGGACATTTATTTTTCCCTACACTTTAATCCATTACCCAAATACATTTTTGCATGGGTCCTGAGAAGGGAGAGCGGGGCATATTGTCACACTTTTCACTCTTTCTTGCATTTCTTGGGCGCTATACATTACATTACATTACATTACGTGGCATTTAGCAGACGCTCTTATCCAGAGCGACGTACAACAAAGTGCAAATCAAACACAACACAATGTCATGTCATTACATCTTCATATTTCTCATGTCATTACAGTCTTCATATTTTATTTGAGTACAGCATTATAGACAGTTACATAGAGGGTGTGCACTTGTGACAAAGTTGTCACATTGGATTTAATCAACTAATAACAGAACCAAGTTATTTTTTTTAATTTAAAATTGAAAACCAAATATAACTCCATCAAACACCCTCAGATTAGCGTGGGGTTTTTTTTCATGCTTGTTGTTGGTATATTACTCAATCAACATTTATCCAGAAGGTTCATTCACAAATAAATTAAAGAATTAGTTTATTTCTGTATCACTGGCTGAACCAGTTCAGTCGGGAGTCAACGTTACACAAGCTGGGCCAACTTTCACATGTTGACTGACGAATCAGACGATGATGCTTTATAACACTTTTTTTCCCCGCTTTCCCCACACTGTTCATAGCTGCTGAAAGGACTTGAGTGTTATTTTAGATGCATGAGCATGACAGCACAGATAACATGGTTCAGTGCAAACCACCATGCTCAGAGACCATGCCAGTTGAATGCATCATGTGCCCAAAAGGCAGATAGACTCACTTTAGGAATAATAATAAAAATAATAATAATAATAATGATGATGATAATAATAATGATAATAATAATGATAATAATAATGATAATAATAATAATGGGAGTCTGGTATAAAGGTGTACAGCTGTAGGGAGAATGATCCTGCTGATACTGTAATAATAGCCATAATGATGTCAACTGCCCCCCAACAGCATTCTCGCTTAGCACCGTGGAATGTGAATATTAAAGACCCATAGAAATCACTTTCTTTGTGCATTTTAAGTCATTTAGCCCCAAGATAAAAATGTGTACTTTTTTTTCTAATGTTTAAACAGGGAAATGTGATCCTGTTTCCTTTTTATGCACAATATGTTATTTCTACAGGGTGTTGGAGGTCTGATTCTCCTGGTCTCTTCTGTATGGATATTCACTTCAAGTTCAGTTCTGACTGGCAGCTCAATCAGGTCACACTGCTAACTTTATAAAATATGAATGCTGTTAGGTGTGCAAGAAATAAGATCTCTAATTGATTAATACAAAATATTCCTGTGGGCAGTATATGAACTTTGTTGTTTTCAGGATCTGGGAAAAAAGTTAAGTTTCAACTCAATATGCTTACTATCTCAGTGTTTAGCTTCTTTGGTTCTTTAGGTATAATATTACATTCACTGTGAGATGTGTGCACAGTCAGTAGGGCCTGCTCGGGCAGGGGTAACCTGGCCATGGCCCTCTCCCTGCATGGCCTGCTCCCTGCAGCTGGAGAGTCCAGGCAGGACTGCAGCCTGACCACTGACCATCAAAGATATCGTCCATTATGTCCTCTGTCCACCATTATCACTCTCTGAATATGTTTTTTGGGGGGAATTCCCTGTCATTTTTTGTGGTGGTGGTTGTTTCTGCCAATGAATGTAGGAAAGTTTCTACTGTATCTACTGCAATGTCTGCAAAGTAAGTACTCAAGTACTCAAGTACTCAAGGCTGAAGTTCCAGCGAAGCGATCGTTGGTTCCAACGGTTCGGCAGGCAGCATCATGTGCACCAAAGTGATTTTATTTTATTTTTAATTTTTTTTAGCAGCTTGCATAATTTCCTTGTTTATCTCAGGTCATTTTATCTGTGGTAATTGCTTTTTTCTTGCCGGTCAGATTTAGAGTACTTGATGTACAGCAAGCTGACACTGCACAACATAAGGGAACACCGGCGTGAAGTGCATTACTGCGAGTGGTATTTTTACACTGAGCTACTCTGGCATGTGAATGCAGGGTTATTAATGTTCAGGTCAGGTTTCAGACTTGATGTGCCGGGAAGGCATTCTGTATTCATGACATAGCACCAGATTCAATATGTACAGTTACTTGGGCTGGCATTACGAACACTGTGTAAATCACATCTGTCAAGATGTCGGTCACACAGTCCATATTTCCTTTAGCTGCATTGCATACAGTATTAACACAGTATGGTAAATCAATAAGCGTGAAGGTGTATGAGCCTATGGAAGGACTTCGATATTGCACTTTATTTAATTCCAACAGGCCACTGCTGCCGGGTGGTTTTCCAGCAATGATTAAAAACCGGTGGGAGTTTCTCCTCAGTTGTGACCAATGGTGTTACATCACAACAGAAATATGATATAATTGTGATCTGTGATCGGTTTTCAATTAATGGAGAGGAGGAGCTTTTATTTCCATTATACATTAAATTATGTGTATTTTCAAAGACAATGATATTGCATTCAGAGTTTGCCAAAGTAGCTACTTGAGAGGTTTATAATTTTGCACATTGCAGATACCGGAAACGGAAACGGATAACGGAAAAAATCACATTGTTTAGTGATAATTCTCCATTAAAAAGTTTTTATAGTTAATACGGTGATTGTGATGATAATATAATATATAGCGAGTTACAAATGAATGCATATAACTCATGATGTAGTAAAAGCTGATTTTTAGCAAAACAGCTAGGTGTATTATAGTTTCCGGTCCCCAAGGCAAGGATTCAGGCATGGATTCATACGTGATGTGGAAATATTTTCTTATCTTCAAATTGAAACCTCACTGCACATCTAAGAGGTGTCTAATCAAATGCAAACGCATGTTCATGATGTACAGCTCAAACCAGCAATGTCTGGTTCCTGGTTCCAGCCTGCGCAGAGAGCACCCTTACTGACCAAGCCACTTGGGAGCTTCATACTAAACTCATTTCGAACACAGTGTACGCAAGTGCAACATGGATCACATACGCATACAGAAAATTTTATTAAATTAACAGTCCCTATTTTACTGTGTTTAAGGCCGGGGTTTGAGGGCTGCTACAGATCATGCTGAAAGCAGCCAGGTGTCGGCCGATAAGCACAATCCGGCTGTGCTCTGAGATATCTTCAGACAGGGGGTGAGTGTGGATAAGGCAGCACAGGACAGGGAGAGAGATAGATGGTGGTGGAGATAATGTGAGAACCCAGGGGACCTCACCGTTTGGATGGAATAGGCAGCCGAGTGCCATGTGCCTGGTGGTGAGATAATTAGTCTCAAGGCTTCCTAAAAAAAAAGAAGAGAAGAAAAACAACGAACCAACAGACGGCAAGGCACTTTCAGTAATGTCAGAGGGTGAAGGGGGTTCCGGATTAAAATAGGAAGCCATAAAAGTTTGTCAAATGGGAGCCCACACTTCATTAAACAAATGGCGGTAAATCACAGAGCTTCAGGCAAGTGAAAATGTAGAATATCTCTTTATTATTGTTCTGGGAGAAGGAAGCCTGGGGAGGGAGGCTAGAATGCTTAATGCCCTGTGTCTCGTGGTATCTGAGAAAGGAAGGAACACACTGGGCTTTGTGCCCAAGTTAGTTTAGGTGGCTGGCTTTTAAATAATTGAGGAAAACGACCTCTGTGTGGAAAGAACATGGCTTAGAATAAGGCCTTAACCCTTTAGACCGTGTGTACTCCACCAGCGAAAGAGCTGTTCTCTCAGCCAATGAATAAATGCTCAGCGCTCTCTCGCTCACTCTCTTAGCCCCCTTGCTCTGAATAAACTGAACAAAAGGTTATGGGGTTCAAATGACGTGTGTCCCTCTTTAAGAGAGAGAGCCAAGCAAAACCATTATACAAAATATGCGTACTTGCAGGAGTTTGAATATGTGGTCTTTTGCTGATTTGTGGGTCAGTTTGAAAGGAACAGTCAACAAACTAGCAGGGTGAGGCAGCATCCACATGCTCATTACTCTTAATTCAGAGGATTTGCGAAAGCATTGTCATGGTTCAATAAATTAGCCAAGCATCCCACTATAGCGAAGCCACCCAACCATTCAGCAACTGGTACTTTTCTCCTGTGTATCCTTGTCCAGGAACTCAGAGGGACTATTGACTTCAAAGAGCAGCCTACTGTTCGGCCTTGGAAAAACCAGGACTATAATTGTGCTATAAATCATATGGCCTGAGCACAGACCTGTTGCCGCTGTTTATTGCAGAGTTTGAGCTCAGAAGCACACGTGGATATTGTTAGTGGACCGCTAGTTTTGGTGGGAATGGCTGGGTGAGATTTCATTACAGTGGCCTCCAATGACAGCTCCAGATTGCCCCCACTGCGCTGGCATTACATATCCATGGCTTTTGACATCCCGTGCGAAGTGTTTGTGCTAAAGAGACTGAACACCCTTGGTGTGCAGGCCCCAGCTCCAGCTGTGAAGTCATTATTCGGGTTCACATCCAGATCCTTGTGCGCTACGCAGTTTTTTTTTTTCACCGAATATTTTCATTTTACTTCTTATGCAAAACAATTGCACAGTGAGGAAAATCTGGAATCTAGAGGGCAGGAAATCTAGGTTGAGAGATGATTTTGACATAGAAATTGAGAACCACTAGTTAGCTGATAGCTGCCTTGCTGGACATTTAGGCATCAATAAGACCTATGACCGTGTCCTTAAGCACTTCTTTTGGCCTGGTTTGAAGAAGGATGTCGCTAGGTACTGTGAGACGTGCTATGTGTGTCAGGTCACAGAGAAGCCAAATCAAAAGATTCCGCCGGCTCCACTGTACCCTATTCCAGTGGTTGGGGAGCCGTTCGAAAGGATTCTTGTTGATTGTGTGGGTCCGTTGCCACGGACTAAGTCTGGTAACCAGTACCTGCTCACCATAATGTGCGCGGCCACTCGATTTCCCGAGGCGATACCTTTGCGGAAGATAACCGCGCCGGTTGTTGTTAAGGCGCTCATTAAATTCTTTACCCTCTTTGGTCTTCCTAGGATTATTCAATCTGACCAAGGGACCAATTTCATGTCTAACATTTTCGCTCAAGTGCTAGACCAGCTAGCAATTAAACATTGTCCCTCCAGTGCTTACCATCCAGAGTCGCAGGGGGCGCTTGAGCGGTTTCATCAAACTCTCAAGTCTATGCTTCGTGCATACTGCCTTGAGTTTGAGAAGGACTGGGATGAGGGTGTGCATTTAATGCTTTTTGCAGTGCGGGAGGTGGTTCAAGAATCTCTGGGATTCAGCCCTGCTGAGTTAGTTTTTGGCCACTCTGTACGCGGCCCTCTGAAGCTGCTCAAGGAGAAGTGGTTGTCAGAGGACAGTCACACGAACCTGCTTGATTTTGTGTGCAATTTTCGCTTTAAATTGCATAGAGCAGGCGAGTTAGCGAGAGAAAACCTGAAGACTTCTCAAAAGAGAATGAAGTGCTGGTTTGATCGCAGGGCAGAGTTGCGAATCTTTTCACCTGGTGATAAGGTTATGGTGCTCCTGCCCATTCCGGGATCCGCTTTGCAAGCGCGCTATAGCGGCCCTTATCTTATTGAACAGCGAGTGGGTGACCGTGACTACTTGATAGCCACTCCTGATCGCAGGAAAAGGAGTAGGTTATGTCACGTCAACATGATCAAGCCCTACTTAGATCGCCAAGCTAAGGAGGATGGTGAGGTGAAAGGTGTGGCACTGTCGGGCGTTATCCTTACTCCTCCCGAACAGGAGGAGGGAGATGTGTTTATACCCCCGAAGAGTATGACGGAAGGCAGGTTGCAGAATTCTGAATTTTTGGGCAGCCTTGAGGTGCAGCTGTCCCATCTGTCTAGTACTGAACGTGCAGACATTACCGGAGTTATTCATTCGCACCTGTCTCTGTTTTCTGATGTGCCTACTCGCACTCACCTTATAGAGCATGACATAGACGTAGGTGGTTGTTCCCCAATTAAGCAGCACCCTTATCGTGTTAACCCAGAGAAACGAGCACAGCTTAAGAAGGAGGTGAACTACATGCTACAGAATGGAATAGCTGAGCCTAGCTCAAGCAATTGGAGTTCCCCCTGCCTGCTCGTTGGTAAACCCGATGGCACTTTTTGCACAGACTTCAGGAAAGTAAATACAATCACTAAACCTGATTGTTACCCTTTACCTCGAATGGATGACTGTGTAGACCGAGTGGGTTCCGCTGCTTATGTAAGCAAGTTTGACTTGCTTAAGGGTTATTGGCAAGTTCCCCTGTCGAAACGCGCTAAGGAGATTTCTGCTTTTGTGACACCAGATACTTTCATGCAGTATACGGTGATGCCTTTTGGTATGAGGAATGCTCCTGCTACGTTTCAGAGGTTAGTTAACCTTGTTGTGTCTGACCTGCCTGGTTGCGAAGCATATTTAGATGACCTGGTCATTTACAGCGCTTCTTGGACCGAGCATGTTAAACAGATAGGAGATCTTTTTGACCGTCTGTCTGCTGCCAATTTGACAGTCAACTTGGCAAAATGTGAGTTTGGCCAAGCAACTGTCACATACTTGGGCAAAGTTGTGGGACGCGGACAGGTACGTCCGGTGGACTCTAAGGTGGAGGCTGTGGTTAAATTCCCAGCTCCCAAATCGCGCCGCGAGTTGCGGAGGTTCTTGGGGATGGTAGCTTACTACCGCAACTTCTGCAGAAACTTTTCTGCAGTCGCCTCACCGTTGACAGACCTTCTCAGTCCTAAGACCGCTTACGCTTGGACTGACCAGTGCCAACGATCGTTTGAGAACGTGAAAGCTTTGCTAGTCAGCACGCCAGTTCTCTCTGCTCCCGATTTTACCCATCCTTTCAAACTTACAGTGGATGCAAGTGACTGTGGGGCCGGAGCCGTTCTTCTGCAAGAAGACACTCTTGGTGTCGACCACCCAGTGTGCTACTTCTTGAGGAAATTTGACCGACATCAGCGGCTATATTCCACAATTGAAAAAGAAGCTTTAGCCCTGGTTCTGGCTTTACAGCACTTTGATGTGTATGTTGGTTCCTCATTACGCCCCGTCGTTATACAGACGGATCATAATCCGCTTGTCTTTCTTCACCGTATGCGTAATCATAACCAACGTCTTATGCGGTGGAGCTTATTCCTGCAAGGTTATGATTTGGACATTCGACACATCCGCGGGCGGGATAATGTTGTCGCCGAAGCATTGTCCCGTACATACGAATGTGACAATAAATAAGGATGTATTTATTGTCTTAAGGGTGGGGGTGTTACATCCCAGTGTCTTATAAGGTTAGATCTAGGGATGTAATTTTAAGGGTACTGTTTGGAGTTTTTGGCTGGGTATTGCCGCGTGCTGGTTTTTCCCTATACAGGTAGGAGTGGATCCTGTTGCCGGGTGACCTGCCTTGGTGGATGCCCATGACGACCGTCGCGGAGGAACCACCTGGCCATGCAGATGCTGCGGAGACCAGGATGCCTTTACGTCGCCCGGAGACGAGGGATCGCGGCGCGACGTGGGATTAAAAGATGCACGACTATATAACAGCTGGACGTCGTCATCTCATCAGAATCGCCATTTGAATCACCATACGAATCATCATTTGAATAATCTTCTTGAGACTCATCTACTTTGAGCCATATTCTCTTCTCGCTCTCCCTTTTGGTTATTGAGGTTTACCACTTTTAGCTATTAATTATCAAGACTATAGAATACTTTATTTAGTCTCACAAGCCCAGCGTTTACGGTTCTTCTTTTGGACTTACAAGAACCGACCATCGGACGACCTTGGACCGCTGTATGGACTGCCTGGTGAGGCTCTGTAAATAGTTTATAGTTTAGAGTTATAGGTTTAAGCTTAGGATTAAGACGATCATTAACTTGTGAATATTAAATGATTATTTAACCGATAAATCCCGTGTTGCGTTTCAGTCACGCCTTTACATATTACTGTGGTTGTGTGTTAAATGTTACGAACTTTTACACCCATTTGTCTTTGTTACATTGTTGGGTTTCCGTTTCGTAACAGTAACGTACAATAATGTTAAAAAAAACTGGCTTGTAGATCCTAGAACAATTTTATTGACATGAGATTACATATCACAGTCGGGATATACAGTAGCTTTGCCAACTAAATGCTGGGAATAATATAGCCTGTTAGTAGAGTATACAAATGTGTCGCTAACACTAGTTGCTTTAACTTAGCAGACCATTGTAACCACTTTGTTCATATCAACATAAATGTAGGGAGTAGGTACAGACTACCTCAGGAAATAGGCTACTGTATCAAACTTGGCTACCTGCTAATAATTCATTATGCAATATCCACAGTATCAGTCCCTCACGTAATTGACATTATGCTAGGTTTAACATTTAGGGTACAGACAGCTTTACTAACTTGATGCGGGAAGTAATGTTAAAACCAGTGTAACCACATTCAAGACAATGTGACTATCTTGTCTCCTCAAAAACAGTTCTGGACCGAAGGCTTGTGGAAGTTGAGACGCAGCACAAATGTTCATGCACAAAAGCTACCAGTCTGGAATGTCTCATTTTTTCACCAAGTCAAAACTTAAAAGACAGGTTCTGATGAAACATCTTAGCGTACACACATATAGCAGCTACCGATGTTTACAGAAATATACTGTTGGATCAAGAACGCCATTGTGAACATATTGTTTAACTAGAGGTAATCTACAGTTTCACAAGCAGTCAGTAAATCTGATCAAGTTGATACGCTCAGAATTCTAAAATCCATAAGTGCATCAGGAGGCCGCAGCTATTGTCAGAATTCTAACCACAGCTGAAGCCTCCTGAGAGTTTACACAATTTAGAATTCTGAACGTATCAATCGGTGAATAGGCTACTGGCCCACTTCAAGCACTGGACTGAACAAAAATAATAAACTGTGGCCATAGTCTAGACTATGGCAGATGCTCTTTGGTCATGGAGGATAAAACAGACTACATGACATGTGCTGGAGGCGTACACTGTTCATGAGTGAAAAATGCACAACTCCAGGAACTGCAACACCATCAAAATGTGGTTACACCGAGCTTACGCTGAAAACTTTGATATACATTATTGAAAAGCTAGGCTAGATAGGTAAGCTACAATATTTCCCCACATATAAATTCAACTACCCTGCTGAAAATAATGGCTCAAGCTAGGTTTTGAAACAGCTGGTAGCTGGTCGACCAGTTCATACCCAGCTAGACCAGCTTTATGACTAGCTTTATTAAAAGGGCTGGCATTCAGTGTATGGCATTGGGCGATTATCATGGAGATGGGTTATCAATTTTGCTGAATTGCTCCCTTTAGTTCAGAATCGGCAGACAGGGTAACCTTCTTTTAATTTCCTCTCTGCATTCCTCATGCTGGATCATATTTGGACCTTTATTAAGGTGTCATTGTGTTCTCAGTAATAATGTATGCACTGATGACCTGCAGCGACATCTTCCAAGATATATCATGAAACCAGTAACCGCTCCATCCCTCTAGGCATGGGGTGGTTACCATTTCACGGATGGTACAGTTTGTATGATCAGAGCGATGCACAGGTGTTCCCTACATAAAAGTCCTTCATGCAGCTGTCATCTATGGCAGTGCAGTGGACAGGGTATAGGGTGAGCAGAAGGATTCATGCATGCTAGAGAATCTCTAACACTACAGTGGGACAGCATAGGCATGTGATGCTTGGGATATGAATCATTTTCATTTTTAACTCTCCCTGCTTCCCAGCTGGCAGGTATTACTGGCAGGTTCCACAGCGTGGTGTTGGAGTGCAGCTATTTGGTTTGAGCCCGCAGCAATCGCTACGTGAACTGCAGTCGAACGGCTGGAGAGCATTCTAAATGAGCGTCCCCAGGCATCGCAAATCCAGCATCTCCACCTGCTGCTGCCAAGGTCTGGGAAATTTCCCCGCTGATAATTCATCCCGGAATCAACTCGTATTTTCCAGCTGCCGGTGATGGCCCCGCTGCCAAACAAAACAACCGTGTTACGCGGTTTGGTGCAGCCAGGCCTTATTGACCTTAATGGGGACAAGAGGGGCCACTAACAAGCATGGAGATGTTCGACACGTAGCACTAATGGGCTAACGGCTAATCTTCTGTCGGAATGGGGGATTTAACAACGGGCTCCCAGATCCCTTTCACGTACAGCACCTCCGCAGATTGCTGTAAAACAGGAAGAGCCACAGAGGGTTTCCACTGCATAAACCACCCCCCCCACCTCCCCCCTCCAGAAAGCTTTCACAGCATGAGAGCTGGAGGCTGAATGGTTCCGGGCACCTGAAGAACAGCAGAATACCCAACCGCAGATGGTCAACAGTGAGTGCAGTAAAAAATCTGCTAATCATTGGCTGCAGTTTCATTAACAATTTTTCTTTCTTTACCCTCCGAAGGTTCCCTGGTCTCATTAGGGAGCTGAGGCCATGTTGATTGTGGGGTCCAGGGCAATGAAATGCCTCGTCTTTCATTGTGCCTTATTGCACTGGGAACCAGCCGCCTCCTAATAGCTCAACTTAATGAGGGCTATGATGTACTTGGTCCGGTTTATTGGCAGGGGCTTGGACGCTAAGCCCACCCAGGAGGTTGTTTGTCACTCTCTAAGAGGGCTCGGTCCTTGCAGTAATGTCTTAAGGGAAGGAGGAACCCGGGCGCGTGTAATATAGTTTATGAAGAAAACAAACGTAAATTGTCCCTCCTTTGTCACCGGTAATGATGGAGGCAGGAATCAGGATCTCCATGCCCGAACAGAGCCCAGCACATGTTCCATGCTGTGCCATAGACTTTACAGCCTTTTTCTATGGCGTTCGGTAATTTGAATGGTGTATGATATTACTTCCACTGCCTTATTAAATGCACTCATTGCCTAAACTCTAATTGAGCTTATACTGAAATGCAGTGGTTTTAACAACATATTAGTGCTTTCTGTCATTCCATTAAATATAGCTAGAATCTTATCCGCATTGTTACTGCCTATTTTGTTTAATTATTATTATTATTATTATTATTATTATTATTATTATTGTGGCAAAGAGCACTGTAATCTGTATTATTATTGGAACCTACACTGTAATCGGTGCTGCTACATGCTGCTCCTGTTTCCCAAACTTTGTGTAGGTGATATTAATGACCTTTTGTCCAGTCAGATCTTTCAGAAGAAAATACAGATTTTAGAGCAGGGATTGATGAATGTGTTGTGCAGTATGGACTGCACAATAAAATTTCAACATGAAAGCATCATATTTCTTCAATAAAAAACTCAAAATGTAGTGTTGGTTCCTGAGGGAGACATATAATATCAGAAACCTGGCAGGTATTGTCACACATTTTCAGGACTGGGAGTGTCATACCTCAATTGAATATACACTATTTTAAAATGGAAAGAAATGCCTCAAGGCAGAATTTTACAGCCAAGACTGACAGTATTCCAGCTCATTGTGATTCTGTTGTGGAATCTGGAATGATCAATAATGAATTCCACAATAACACACACAAGTCATTAACCCAAAATTGCCATAAAATGACTGGCTCTCACCACTAAAGTCAACTGAGACAAATAATGTCCAATCCACTTCTCCCAGCTAGGGAAGTAACATACTAGAGGGCTGTCCATTGGACATTGGTATAAACATCACCACAGCCAATAACAAAACAATTCTTGCTGTTCTTGTCTGAAATAAACTGCTGTGGCATGCAGAAAGACTACAAGCCCTGGTTTCATACCCATCACACTGATTGATCACTGGATGAGTGAAGAGCACAATGGAAGAGGTTGTGTGGTGATTCTAACAGGGTAAGCAATGGTTGACTCAATTGTAGACTTTTTTATTTCCATCCCCTCTAAACAAATACACAGCGCTCATAACAGAATGTGCTAATTATGGAATCGAATTTCAGAGGTGGAGATATGACAAGAAAAGTGCAGGCAAATGACTTGCAATTTATTTAGATCTGGGCACACCAGTTGTTGTGCTAGCTTGATGGTGTGATCATTTTAATATAATAATGTGAATTCTTCACTGTAAGTCACACAGTGAACTGGAAACAACAGGCTTGATAGACTTCAGTGAAGACAGGTTTCCCGGTGGTGGGCTGCACACTATAATTCCGTGTGAAATGTGACATTTTACAAGGATTGAGGAGAAAATAAATCCTGAGAGAGCATAACATTGTAACAGATATTCTGTCTGAATTTCTACATCTTCGTAAGTTGTGGTGAAGACGGATTCAATTCGTTTTCCATCAACAATATTGTCTGCCTGGTTCCATCAACGGTATTGTCTCCACATGCACTCAGAGCCCCTGTACAAAGCGCGTCATAGCCCGATTCCAAGCCCGACACAGGCCTTGATGCCAGTTCCCTTTTCTCCCTTTACTTAGTCATTTGTTTTTGTTCCTTTGGCCTTGTTTTTTATTCATTAACATTTTTGCTTGCCTTTTCTTTTAGGCGAGATAAAATTATACGCCCACGGCTCAAGGTTTCATGCACGTCACACACACGCAGAAAGCGTGTGCTATTTGGACACATTAATTTTCATTTGGATCGCCACTCTTGAACTGGAGTAAGCTCTTCATTTTGTTTTCAGCACCCCTGTTCAGTATCTCGTTTCTTGCTGCTAGTTTTCTGCCCTACATGCGTTCAGCATGTGCTTATTCCTGGCTGGGAAATAATATTACCCCGGTGGGGTGTACAGCACACAGCCTGGCAAACGTAGGTGGTCACAGCACTACACACAGAACATTCTAGAGCTGCTCTCCTGGGAGAATACGGCGGCCAATCAATCACTCACATTTCCCTTGTAGAAAAGCCTAGACAAACGCAGACCACTTGTGCGCTGTTGTATGTAAACACAAGGACATTACTGTATGTTGTGTGAAAATTAGGTTTAACCCAGGGTGAGTAGGCAAACAGTGACAGTTCCAGCTAACACCTTCTTTATATGAATGTGGCAAATACAAGAGACTGTAAACAGTGAAATGCTACAATACACCAGAAACATGTCGTGTGTTTTCCTTTTATGGTGTTTTGACAGAGCAGTGGCTCTAAACTCTGTACCACGTCAAGGATGGTATTAAAGGTCCATTCGTTTAATTCAAGACCATCCTGATGTGTGACACATATGATGTACACTGTCAGTATGCATGGTGCGTATGTCTCCAAGTTTCACTTCCATGACTATTGAGTACGTGAGAGTATGCGGTGGTAGAGTATGTTGTGTTGACTTACACTTGCAAAATGAATGTCATTTGGACACATGGACATGCAAATAAAGGTATGGCATCATCCTGTTTGTCTCATTTGGAGAATGTACAGTAGAGTGGGTGGGGTCAGATCTGAGGGTGTGGGGTCTGTGGCATTGCTCAGGAGCTGTACGTGCTGCAGCCCAGACCATCTGGCCCACTAACAGGACCCTACATGGAACCTCCCCACATTTGCACTACACTCTGCAGTGACCGGGTGAGTCATCCCTCCGTATAAGAGCGCAGCAATTTGGATTCAGCCAATTACTGTTGGATTGTTCTAGTACCCAAATACAACATGTTGCCCCTCTGTTGGCCATTCAGTACAAAGCCAATAAGTGCACTGTAGGCACTGTTGTGTTCATCCTCCTACGCCCTCACTCTCACAGTGGAGGAGCTTATCTGATCAAGCGGACATTCAGGTGTCCCAAAGCATAGCTGCCCTGGACATGAGAAATGTGCTTTTGGCATCACAATAAGAAGACATAAAAGAAACATACAAGAGTGCAAAATACAATAAGCATTTAAAAGGCAATCCAAAAATACAGTTATTTGGACACTGAACTAAAACTGTGCCAGAGCTGCTGCAGGTACGACTACTGGTCCCTAGTTCCCAGTGCCCTAATGGCATTTCAGACAAAAGCTTTCTTATTAATATCCTTATTTTCCCTCAGAAGCCAACAATGTCTCCATTTGGTGAATATCTCCTAATATCCAATTGCAAAGCTTGTGATAGTAATGTTTTAGTGATTAAACTTTGTCATCATCCAAGACATCAGAATACCAGCAATTGAATAACTTCCAAGTTGTCATGGAATGCTGCAACCTAAAAACATTTCAAGAGTTTGGCTAATCCTAGATATTCCTGTAAGCAATTCATAGTACTGTTCTTCTGAACAGCACATGGCTTATCTGTGTGTGTTTCCCACCTCTTTACTATTACATAAACCACA
This sequence comes from Conger conger, assembly GCF_963514075.1. Lineage (NCBI taxonomy): Eukaryota > Metazoa > Chordata > Actinopteri > Anguilliformes > Congridae > Conger > Conger conger. Next base: position 24,035,332 of record NC_083769.1, read on the forward strand.
TTCATATACTGTACATACCATGCCATATAATCAAAATATTCAAGGCTAAACTGGGAAAGGAATCATATCACATGTATAATCATTAAATCATTCTTGTGTTCCCTACTCATTCTTTTGACTATATGTCAGTAATTATATTGAAACAGAGAGGACTATGACTATAAGCCTGAAAAAGGGATTCTCTGTAAGGGTAAGTTCACTCCTGCCTCAGCCTGGGAGCCAAGTTTCCAGACCACACCATTTCCTGCTTCTTGAATTGTTCAGTGTTAAAGAGCTCAAAGCTATGTTTGATTGAATATTACGTGTGGTTTGATTGAATTGCATATGCAATTAAACTGGCTGGAATCTAGTCGTACTGTGAGTATACGCTTCTATTCTGGTACAATTATTGTTACATGGCTTGATATCATTGATCGCTTTGCTACTTTTTAATTAATGCCACTGTGAATATGTTTTCATTACTGATGGGATATTCACAGAACTTTGTGCCCCAGTAGAATTACTGAGGCCGAAAATGTGAGAATGTGTCATCACAAAAAGTGTGATTTTATAAATAGGCTATACAGCTAAATATAAATCATACTTATTGATGAGTATTCACACTGAGATTTTCATTGCACAGTAAAAATGTGTAATAATGTCAGGTAACTAAAGAGTTTGGCTGTGCTAAATGTTCAGAGCAAGATCAAGCTGTGTACTTCCTGCGGTAGGCAATGTCACCTTGCCAAGCACCAAGTATGTTCTTGATAGACATACAGCAGTGTTCAAGTGGAAAAGACTCACTTCATACCTTCTAAAATGATACCTTTTTCTACACCACCAAATCAGTCACACCATGTGACAACAGAAAGGACATCTTGAAATGCAGTCAGCCATGAATACAGCCAGCCTCAATATGAGCCATCATACCACCATGTTATAATGTGACTTTAATTACGAGAAATCTGTTCAGCTCCTCTCCTTACTGACACACTCGAACAAATTGTGCATGTTACAGGAAATGACAGTTTGGTAGTCATGATCATATCTTGACAGTGTCTGGAAAAGTCCATCTGTTCCATATTTCTAATAAACACAATATCTACATCTCTGCAGATGTTAGTAAAGCATATTTTATTGCAACAGCCGTTGCAAAGGTATTGGCCGTTTATTAATGCTGTTTTACTATAGTCCAGATAATCAAGTGCATACAACTTGTTTTACAGGTACAGAGGGCTGCATTGTATTTCCGAAATAAACGGTAGACTGAGGCGTTGTAATATAAAGGCAGTGCTGCAAATGATCTTTTTTGACAGCAGCACCGGTTCTCATAAGGCCACAAACTTTGCAGCACAGAGAACATTTTTTCAGCACCAACCTTAAGGATATCATTTATAATAAAAACTCCATTGTGATAAACTACATGGTATGCTTTATTATAAAACAAAATATCATAAATTAAGTGCAAGCAACACCCACACACGACTTTAGACTAACATTAACAAAAGCCCTTTAATACGGTGCACACTTTCACAACCGCTGTTATGATCAAAAATAGAAAATAAAATAATTGCCAACTTAATTTTAAAAAGCAGCTCTGATGAAAGGTCTATATATTATTGTTGATATGATAAAAAGTAACAGGAAAACATGGGTAAATGCACTACTGTTTGAAAGTTGTCTTCTCCTGCAGTGAAAGGCAGGAATTAGAGTTATGAAGCATCACTATTCATGGGGCATATGAATTATACTGACAAAGATCCTGCAACTTGTCACACGGGTGCGATAGGAATATTATTTATTTTCGCACAGTAATTTATATATTTTTTCACAGTACATTCTTTAATTGCAAATGTGACAATGCTGCTGCTATGCACAAGGGTTCTATTTTTGAAGCTTCTTTTTCAGATAAATATAAAAATGGAGAATGGCACAAAAGGAGGCAATAAAGCGCTTGGCACTGTGTGATTGGCCCATGGCGAGGATCTCCTTCTCACACTGTGTGATTGGCCCATGGCGAGGATCTCCTTCTCACACTGTGTGATTGGCCCATGGCGAGGATCTCCTTCTCACACTGTGTGATTGGCCCATGGTGAGGACATCCCTCTCGCACTGTGTGATTGGCCCATGGTGAGGACATCCCTCTCGCACTGTGTGATTGGCCCATGGTGAGGACATCCCTCTCGCACTGTGTGATTGGCCCATGGAGAGGACATCCCTCTCGCACTGTGTGATTGGCCCATGGTAAGGACATCCCTCTCGCACTGTGTGATCCCCCTCTCGGACTCTTCTCAGTGCAGAACCAGCGTGTGGTGGAGTGGTAATCTCTGCTCCTCGCCCAGGGGCTGCCTGTAGGAGAGCCCCCAGTGGTGTTGGGGAGAGTGGGTGGAGAGGGGACACAGCTGCTGATGTGTGATACTCTTAGCAAACATGGCCTCCCTCTCCGCGCCCCCATGAAGAGCCTTGGAGATGAAGTCACCGTCGGCACCCCGGCTGTGCTCTGATATTTCCTTTATGAACAGTTGGATGGAGAGCTGTCCACCATCATTTGACACTGGAGAAAGGGAAACTTCTCCCACACAATGTATGATCCGCAAGATGGGAAATACTGCAGAAATGGCGGGAAAAATCAAAGAGTCCATCTTTAAGTCATCCAGGAATGATGAAGTAAGCAGAAGTGATTCACAGCAGAATTACAAGTGCTTTTAAAATACCACACAACTAGGCCATGTGGTCAATGTTAGCGCTTTGAGATTGTTCACTCAATGAAAAGCGCATAATAAATGTGATAAATTATTATTATTGTTAAGTTGTGGTCATTGGCCTGTGCCTGGCGTTTAGCTATGGACTGACCACGCTGGTTTACTTTGACTCATTTCCCGTTACATCCGTCTTCATGATGGCGGGATAATGGGATTTTTCATCAACTCTCGGGCCTCGTTCACCCACTCTAATTGCGACTCTGCAGACAGAATTATTCGATTTCCAGAATGTACCTTGCCATGTATTAATTAAGTGGTTTCCACTTGGGACTGCTTGATATGGGTCCATGGTATTATTATATTTGCTTTTTGTTTTTTGCCTCATTATCATTTAGATTCAAAGGCTTATTTTGTACTGGGCATTAACGGACGCTTGGGAATGTAGGTTAATTGCATTTCCTTCTCTACATTTCCTCTCTGCAGTGTAATGCAAAAGAAACCTAATAAGACATTTCATTAGTTGCTTCAGCCACATGCACAAAGCATGAATTGTTAATAAATCACTCCACTCTTCGATGAAATCTAAGTGAGTCCCGATGGAGATAGTTTTTTAATCATGAGAGAACACCGTTACCTAGCATGTGCTGTCCAAAAGAAGCATTGCCATCCAGAGACAAGGAACGACTAAGATTGCTGTGTTTCTTTCCTTCTTTCCCTCACATTCTTTATTCCCTCCTTTTTTTTCTTTTTTACAAATGCACTGCTGGATGGAATCAGACTCATTTGTGCTCAAGTTCAAGTTCTGCTTGGTTTTTACCTTCATTTCTTTTTGACACAAGCTTTTTTTCATGCAATTGTTTTACTGTGTGGTCAGGGGGCATCCATCAATTCTAAAACATTTGGTCACCTTGTGAAAAAGACGTTGGTGAAAAAAACACTGTAACACACCTGTCTTTGTCACACATTCTCTCACTCTCTTTCAATGTTTGTCACAGCTGTTGTCATCAGCATCACACACACACACACACACACATACACACACTCTCACTGGTAATTTTACTTGATTAAAAGTAACATAATAGGCACCAATACCTGCTACATTTATAAATACTCATGGGAATTCCGTTCGTGATATTATCTCTAAAGTGACAGGTGGGCAAAATTTCATTATGTACTCCCAGCCAAGGCAGACATTCAACCAAAAAAGGCCTGTTAGATATAATTGAGCATTTTTCAAAGTGCTCCATTTTTCGTCATGCTCCAGCATACAAATGAATAATAAAAACTGAGGTTAACTGAGGATTGTGCATTCTAGATCTGAGGGCAAAGCTCTTGGGGTGGCACTTTAAACACTGCACCACATATTAAACAAACCCTCTCAGATTTGATTAATTACCACTTAAATGCCATTTCCTCACAGGGTTTTTTCAGTCACTTATAAGCAATTGTTTACCTCGGTTTCCAGAGAGATGCAGCTGTTGACATGTTGTGCTTTGTTTTTTTTGTTTTGTTGTTCGGTTTCTGCTTCAAGCCCTTGACCACCAGAGAGGAGAATATCTTCCTGAGAGCAGTCATTCAACCATAAAAACCATCATCCTACAGCAGCTCCACCTTTCTGTACAGTCAGCCCAATTATCCAGCTAACTCACTGGTTAGCTTGGCTTAGGCACGCATCGAGAAGCTGCTTCTGACTGTAACCATTAGCCATGCATGCCCTATATCACTGCCTACATTACCGGGTCCAACTAACATCCGTTAGCTTAATGCATTTAAATACATTTTACATAATAGCTTTATTCACTTGTCTCTGAGGAACAGATTGCCCACAAAGAAACAGACTGCCTACTACAGGGTGATATGGTATTCCTCATTTTGAGAATATATTTATTGTGCAATTAACATGGATTTTAGGAACAGCCTGCAACAGCCTGCAACAGCCTGTCATCTTAAATTCTGCCTTTCGGAACTGTACATGGCATTGAATATCCATTCACAACCATACACGATGGACACGATTCCACATAAGACCTCCGGCCCTTGTGTTTATAAATTACATGGTTCACATTGTTTTTCTGTTTATTTGCAAAGATAAGTCAGAAAAACGTAGCCCAATGTACTCCATTTTCTCATTTCTTAACCAAAACCTGCTTTGATTTATTTACAAATTCCTTGTCTCAATTCTACAAAGAACTTGTATAAAAACAATCTATTTAGGAGTGTAACATTATATAAATAGCTAGTTTTAAAAATATTGAATATGCTTTTTTGAAAGGAATACAGCCAATGGATTGTTGCTTCTAATTTTAATATGTGAAATGTGATTTATGCTATTGCTTTTACCAAACAAATCTAGGAATCTTTTTTTACAGGATTCTTCAGTGCTGCTCAGTACACAAAAACCCTGCAGTGGAAACAGATTGTTAGTGACAAGCTCATTATTAAATCTGTGTTGGCCTGATATTATTTTAAAAGAGGTGCATTTCTGAGACCTAGAAAACAGCTTCTAGTGCATGATGTGAAAGCACTCTAGCGAAATACTTGTCAGTGCATTCTTCGCCATTTTCATGAGCAAATGGATAATTGAGTGTCATCTATAATATATGATTCTGACAGGGGCAGGTGTTTATTATGTGGCCCTCTGCTGCTGCAGCATGTTGAGGGTGTTCTCAGGCACTCATGGCAGGTAGGCAGATTGTGTCCTAATTTTATCCTCACCTTTCACTGTGTACGGCAGTGTGACACTTTGCCAAAGAATGGAGCCTGTCAAATGAATTCAGATGACAGGCTGTTGCTGCAGTAATTAAAAACACAGTATTAGATCAGAAAGCCATTATGACTCCATCCCGATTGCCAGCAAATTATCATGTATTGTATCTTAGTGAAATGTGTAAAAATTTGACACATCATCTTGCTGTCCCAAACCGGCAGGCACCTCTTGCCTATAAGACAAAATGTACCCAATTTCTGTGGGGGAAGAGGGGATTGTCAATTCACTTCCGAGACTGAGGCGGAGTCAGGATTTCATGTTTAAGCGTGATAACCCCACCGTGCACTCCCTAGTGTTTTGTATGTGAGAGACAGGAGAGAGCTCAGAAGTGAAAGTTCCTGGCTGCAACAAATTGAAAACCGCACTGAAAAAATAAATAAAGACGGGGGAAGAGATGAGAGACAGCAAACACGACATGACACACGTAGCAATCGCATGAACGGATCTGGGAAAAATACAATAAAAAGGGAGAGGAGCGGTGTGGTGTTGGAAAGGCTAGGGGAGCCGAGGTGAAGAAGCAGACAGAGACACTTTGAGAGTTAGAGACATCAGCGATCATAACATACCCCTGAAGAAATGGAGAAATAAGAATACAAACTAAACAGTAAGACTTAGGTTCAATTTCTATTCAATTCCTTGAATAGGAAAAAAAATGTAATTGTTAAAACAGAAAGAGTAATTCTTTAAATCTCAAGTGAGCACGAAAACTGAATGTCTTTTCATGTCTCAGGTTATGTTGTGCATCTGAATGATCCTTTTTCCTCACTGTTGCATAGCCGATCAGACTTTCCAACAAAATTACCACACCAACAAGAGATAACAATGTATGAAAAGCGAGCACCACTCCCAGTTGACCAGTGTGGTGGAAAAACATGTCACAGCGTGTTCAGTAATATCTGAGCTTTCAATGCACCTCAAGCAGAGCATGTTTCTCTCCCACAGGGAACATTGTAAGTAAAAGATGCCCAGGAACAGGAAAGTTTTCAAAAAATTGGATTGTGGTGATCCAGGTTGCCAAACTGAAAAGAAGAGTTTTCAAAGACTTCTCTCCATCTCAGTGTAACCAGATTCACTCCCCAGGTTGTTCTTACAGACTGAGAATGTTTCTGCTTTCTTAATCCAAAAATATATGAAAGTAAAATTAAGCTAAATATAATAATTTATGCTGAATATTAGCCAATACAGTATATGAATGACATAAATGTTCTCCGAATCATCATTTCAGATAAAGTAGACATCTCAATGGCCAAATGCTTACAGGAAGAAAGATAACCTTTCATAACATGCTCACTTTTTTGTTGCTGTCATTTTTAACGCCAAGGATTATTTAATCAATAAATCTGCATACCGATTATTGCAATATGATGGTGGTGTTGGACTTTCAGGTGCCTGAAGAGTGTTCTTCCATCCAGTCGAAAAGGCAAATGCTTTTGTTTGACATAATACTTTCTACTAATACTTTCCTTACAGTGAACATCACATACAGTTATTACATTAATGGCGTTTGGCAGAAGCTCTTATCCTGAGCGACGTACAACAAGGTGCAAAGTGCATACCCATAACCAGGGATAAGTGCACAGTTATCACATATCATCCACATTGCCCTTAAAGTGTTTATTGAATTTAGAATTCCATAGAGCCCAAAATTTGTGATCATGCACTTCCATATCAGAATTCATTAGGCTGTTGTGACTAGACTTTTTACTCACAAGACTCCAGGCCAGCAAATAGCAGGGATTGGGTCATGGTTAAACTGGGGGGAATTAAAGAAATATGAGGCCCCCTCAGTGGGTTAAACTGTAGCTGATGAAAACTTTTCTTCTCCATGCAGAGTGATGCTTTGAATTAAGATGAATCACTTCATGATGCTCTGTACTGAGTGCTGCCTAATGATACTCCACACAAAGAGCAGCACTACAGCAGAGAGCAGGCTGATGATACTCCACACAAAGAGCAGGTCTACAGAAGAGCAGCCTGATGACACTCCACACAAAGAGCAGGACTACAGAAGAGCAGCCTGATGACACTCCACACAAAGAGCAGCACTACAGCAGAGCGGCCTGATGACACTCCACACAAAGAGCAGCACTACAGCAGAGAGCAGCCTGATGACACTCCACACAAAGAGCAGCACTACAGCAGAGAGCAGCCTGATGACACTCCACACAAAGAGCAGCACTACAGCAGAGCAGACTGAGTGTTGTGGTTAAGGTAAATGACTGGGACATGCAAGGTCGGTGGTTCTAATCCTGGTGTAGCCACAGTAAGATCCGCACAGCCGTTGGGCCCTTGAGCAAGGCCCTTAACCCTGCATTGCTCCAGGGGAGGATTGTCTCCTGCTTAGTCTGATGAACAGTACGTCGCTCTGGATAAGAGAGTCTGCCAAATGCCAATAATGTAATGTAATGTAATGATGACACTCCACACAAAGAGCAGCACTACAGCAGAGCGGCCTGATGACACTCCACACAAAGAGCAGCACTACCGCAGAGCAGACTGATGACACTCCACACCGCAGAGAGTGGCCTGTACCATCAGACACACACACACATCTTAAGAACCTTGTCAGGCACCATTATGACGAGCTGTTCTAAATTTTCAAGTTGCCTGCTTTAAGCTTAACTGTATACTTTAGCTATGGTATAAATTAAAGCCTTTAAAATGTATAAATAATCATCAGGATTCCAAGTACGCATTAAACTTAGTGTTATCGTATTCATAATTGAGTGTTATTTTATATATTATTTTTAGAAAACATATTTAAGCTCACACCTCAAATACACACAAGGTAACTGCACACTTCTGAGAAATCCTTTCCTGGCAGAGTCATTCCTCTTCCCATTCTCTATCAGATGAAAGACGCCATCAAAGCACTGTTCATCGATTTCGTTTTACCAGCCGGCAGACGATAGGCCTCTTACAGCACCCAGCAGTTTGGAGAAACTGACAGCTCTGCGGAGAGATTCCCCATAATCCCAGCCTCCTAGTGGGAAGCACATTCTATTTTTATACCTCCGACATCGAACCGTGTCCCGGTACAAGCACTGCGCAGTGTAGTACGACTGCTAAATCAAACACACTTCCTACACAAGGAACATTTTTTTTTTTCCTTGACCTTCAAATCATATCCCTGAATGTCTGAGCAAATAAGCCAGTTTGAGCATTTTATTGAATCTAGGTGGTGCTTGGAGCACTTCCCCCAAACAACCCCCCTCCCACCCTATATACAGTATACGGCATATCTCATTGTGCAAACAAAACCCGGGTGGTCAGTGTATTAGGAATGTGGGTGGATGGAGCAGGGCTTTAAGCAAATAAAGGGAGACAGGCTGCATTAGTCTGAGCAGACACACACAGCAGTGGGGGTAGGACAGAAAACAAGTGTCCACCACTTTATTTCCTCCAGGTCAAACTGTCAATGCACATAGTATTAAGTAAACTTGGCAGCTAACAAGAAAGAATAAAAGGAACTTTGTGTGCATGTGTGGTACATGTGTCCTTTTTGTATAAACATGTACACTTGTACTGTATGTAATATCAGCCATTATCTATGTAGTTCACTCTTCATGTACACATATGATATTCCTTTTGGGACATCTTGTTAATTTCATGCTGTTGATAATAAGCAATATTCTTTGCAGAAATGGAGTGCAGCGAGTGCACTTAATGCACTTTCGGGTACTCACTCATATTTTTACTGGAAAGGAGTTCAGCCACCTGGAACGATCACAAGCATCCCTTTAGCTAACTCTCCAGTAAGTGCAGACATTGAGGAGGAGGGAGAAAGCATCAAGCAGCAATGCGGAGTGACACAACTGTCATGTCCCTCAGGCTGTCAGGAGTCCTGAGAGACCGGTCAGCCTGAAAGAACTTTAATGACCACAGGCAGAGTTGTGCGAAGGACAGAGCGTTTGCAGTCAGGTGGTGCAGGAAACCCCTATGAATGAACAATTATGAACTCAACGGAACAATTGACTTTGGAATTGTCGGCTTTTGGGGTTGACGGTTTGCAATATCTCGGGATGCGTTTGTATTGATGGTTGATTTACATTATTATGCTTCAAGTGAAGGGAATTGATGTTCTGAAGAGCCGGACACAGTGTAAACATCAAACAATATTTTGAGATTCAATGGTAAGTCAATGGAAGGAACTGTACCTTACTGTATTTGAACAGGAAAGAGAAGATGGAGGGGGGACTCTATAGAACATCCATTAAGAAGGCAGTATACTCCAAACAACAAACAAACAAACCACTGGCAAATCACTGGACACAAGCACACTGCTGGACATCCCCTATAGCCTATCCCATGTAGATATGACCCGCTACCAGAGCCACTGCAGCTACTACGACACAGTACAGTGATACTGAACAGGAAAAGAAAGTTGAACACAACCAACCATGACAGAACCAACCATGTTATACTTGGATGGACCGATTGCAGATAGGGGGAGGTCTGCAAATGTGATAGCTCGAACTATGACAATAAAACCGTAATGTAAAGCAAGGTATCATAACTGGGTGAGTTTGAATGGACCACTTCAAGTTATTTAAAGGGAGAATATTTGGCCTGAATGAAATAAATCTCAAAATGTTGAACCCGCTCACTCAGAGCCATTAACCATTCACTGGGCCACAAAGGCAGCAGGCCTGGCCTGAGCACCCCCGCCCCCACCCAAAAAAATATAAAAACACTGAACTCGGATCACATTCTGAAAGCTGCCACCCCTGCCACTGCTTTTTGCAATCTGTTCCATTCCATTTAGCTTTGGCCAGGAGCACTTCTATTGTATCCTGTCTGTGTCCAGAGTCTGTGATTCATTCACATGCGGTTGTTCTCCAAGCGTCTCGCTGCACAGCAGGGGAAGGTACGCGTGGCGACCGACATGCACTTTAATTTTGATGGATTTTTTTTATTTTTTACAGAGAGCACAATGCGGGACCAGGCAAAGACAGCTGGAGGTATTGTCCCAGCAAACTCAATCCATCCAATGATTTAGAGACTGCTACCGCAATGCCAAAGTCCTGCCACCATCGCCTTTTGTCTCATACTCCACAGAGCCTTGGAGGCAGACAGTGACAAATTTGGTTTACACCCCGTTATCAATAATAAATTAAATACTGCCATGATACCCAGTTGCGTTACAGCTGTGACGGATTGATGCCTTTCTGAGCGCAATAATGAAAATGCTCTCTGATGAAAACATAAACCTATCACAGCATCATGGACAAAGCTTTTAAGGTTTTGTCATTTGCTTTTTGGAGGAGCTGTTCATTTGGCAGCCATAAAGAACATGGCTGTTACAGGAGGAATAAAACCCTGTGCCCATAATGGAACAGATTAAGTCATTTATTGCTTGTTCACCAGGGATTCTGTGCGTTTTATTTGAACACATCAAAACATCATCCATTTTCCTCTTTTGCATTCACTACAGTAGGTATCGCTACCTCTGTCTTTGAAAAAAAGAGAGCATCAAAACCATTGTGTAATTAATTTGGAAGCCAAAGGTATAGTTTCACTGAAACACCGGGTTTCTAAAAGGCACTGTTAAAAGACAAAACCATTGAGAACTGATACAAGGGTCAGTAGGTGGAATTTATTCATACCTAAATTAGCAGCAGCAACTCGGGTGTATTATAAACTCAGCAGAGCACACATCTGAGACTAGATACATGCAGGAATGCGGCAGAATCCCTGGCACACAATTGCTGTGAGCAACCAAACAATTAAGCCCCGGTTTCCAGAGGATGGTTATTACTGTCACTCCACATTGATATTTCCCAGTTTTACACACCTTCCCTTGGGCCTTGGAAACATGACAAGGTTTTATCTCTCTGTTCCATCTTCCTCGCTTACCCACCAAGTCTAGGCCAGGGGTGGGATTGGGATTGGCACAGATTTCCTTAATAAATGTGGATTTCATTGTTCAGGATGTGGCCTAGCTGTTGCAGGAGACCTTAAGCGCACAGACAGCTCGGACTGGTAGTGAAGCTTGAATAATGCGTTGTAAGTCAATGCTGACTTGTCCTGTTCATTAAATGTGCTCAATAGCTTAGAAGCGGTACTTGTATAGCAGAAGTTGTACATTTACCGGCAACACATTAGCCCGCAAAAATCACAACATGCCTTTGACATCCCCAGATAAATGGAGGTAAACACACAAAAAGTGGATTTAAATGTGGGAATAAGGGGAGAGTGGGTTCACTTCATAAGTATCTGCAGTAACTTTTGATGGACACCCACTATTTGTGGATGATTTCTTTCATCCTCTTCAACTGACGTACCTCTTTCGAGAAGATGGCTTGGTACAAACTTTAGAAAAATTGTGACTTTAGCAGAAATGTGACAGGCTCCAGTATTGCAAATTATTAACTTTTACATATCCACTTCTTGCAACCTAAATGACACCCCCTTATCTACTGCAATTTAAGAAGAGGATGTTAGCTCATTTGATGTCTTTGGTGTTGAGATCCATGTCACTGTAGCATATAATCAGAAAATTGGTTGTTGAGGGGCTTACGATAACTGTGAGCACCATTTTGCTTTGATGTTCACACTGATAGGCGGCATCAAGCTTGAGAAGGCCTGAATGAGTTGATCAACTACGCGATTCGGAAGGAAGACTGTCGATGGACGCCCTTTCATGCTTGGTCAAATCAATACAAATCACTTGTTGGTAGCTCAAGTGAATCATGGTTGCGATTGGACAGTTAGTATCTCTCAATTAAGACCCCACATTATCTGATAATCAATGACTTGACTCAAGGAGAGGTGGGTGTTAACATCTGTTTGCCACTGATCCATGAACAATATTGACGAAATATTGACGAAACTCCAACCAGAACCACATTGGTTTAATTATGGACGACTCATCAGTATGTGATGGATCTATAATTCGCTTCTGTTCCACACATGCAGCGAGCAGAAGTGCGCCTCTGCACCCTGCTTACAATCCAAACCATTCCAATAGTCCCACAGGGTGATTCACATTTGGGTGACCGGCCTCACAGAAACACTCAACAGTAGAGATCCTGTTCTGTTGGGCTCCAGCCATCAGCCTGCTTCAGCTGACCAGTCTCCCAGAGTAGCAGCTCTGGAGACACAGCTGGCAGGTCACGTGATGTCATAGCAGTGGGACAGACTGGTATCTGCCATTCAATTTTCACACCACATCTATTCTGGCCGCGGTCTGGATTTGTCTATATAATGCACATATTGACATAACTGCTGAACTGGTTTTTTTTTTGTGAGCAATATGGAGATGACAGCAGAGCATGCCACCAGTAATAATTCATGTTTCAAAGACCTTCACACTGTTATTGACCATATTAGGCAGAGGGAGTGATGCTGGAGTGTTGCATGAGCTCGCCAGTAGACAAGCACAGCTGGGGCAATTCATTTTCATAAGCTTGTGGACACATGTTAAATTCACATCATCTTTCAGAATTTGTGTGTGTGTGGAAGGGCGGTGTTACAGCCTATTTGTCACTCACTTTAAAGTCAACACCAGTGCCAACACCTAATTCAGTTCAAATCTGACAGATACTTGATGGATTCCTTCTATGGTCTGGATACAACATAATGCAGTCATAACTGAATCATAAGTGGAACAACTAAAGCCGTACTTTATCTCACATCCGCAAGATGTCCCTGCATTCCCACCAACACCTGTGTGATTGAAAAAGACAGAGCACTGTCCTGGGAAAGTATATTTCCAGAGATTCCCTTATTATTTCTCCTGCTGGGTGTTTTTTCCCCAGCTGGCCTTCAGAAACACTGAGCTTTTCGACAGAAAGACCATAACCCTGAAGTCCATCATCAACATTTTCTTTTTTCTTGTTGGTTTTTTTAAAGTGTCCTGCATGTTGGGCTTTCAAGGACATTGTCAGCGATATTTCTTTCCTCCTCACACATCTCTGTTGGACAGAGTGGTTCCACCTGACAGCCTTCACGATAAAAATACTAATGGCAACACAGGGCTAGCTTAAAATCTCAATTTTATTCAGAGTGGAGGAAGTTTTGTTTAAAGAAAAATCTCTCTCCTGAGATCTTGAAACCAAAAATATCCACGATCCATCCTGCTTACAGACTGAATAAGAACACGGCTGCTTTCTGTGCACAGGGATCGGGGCTCTACAGTGCTCCCATTTTATGAGCATTTGCTCCTGACTGGAAAAATAATTTAGGCATAATCTGCTAATTGGGATGCATTAGTGTGCTGCTAATTAATCAACTCAGGAGCACATGTGCTCCTTTGAAAAAATGTTACCGTACAGTCCTGGTGATTTTATTCGGAGGGACATGATGAAGGAATGAGGTGCTTCTCCAAATTCCCCCGGTGATTATGGATACAGAAAGACTTGGTTCAATTCACTCTGACAATTATATATAGTATATAAACCATTAATAACAAAGCAGTGGTTGCTGATGAAGTCTTGTTGAATACAGATCTGATCATTGGAAGAGTAGTGTTACCCTTTAAGCTGGACAAGTGATTACGGCCTACAGGTTTTCTGAAAACACAAACCATCCTCAGGACCTGTGAATGTGCTTTTCTATCAACTTAGAGGACCATGTTTGTACAGTTTCAACCAGTTCCAATTTATACGATGATGGTGGAGTATTATTTAACTGTTGCAACTGGAGTGGTTATGTTCCTTTGATATACTGGCCTGAAGGACAGGGACCATTTTTCACACTGAAAGTCATATGTGTGCTAAAGGAGACCATTTATCACCCATGACAGCTGGTAACACAGAGGCAGGATGTCCAGTGACCCAAGAAAAACTCAAACTAACCAGCACCACAACAATAACTGTATTCTACCTAGAAAAACTCAAACTAACCAGCACCACAATGCTAACTGTATTCTACCACAAAAAACTCAAACTAGCCAGCACCACAACACTAACTGTAGCTGGATTCCTGGTCACAGTGACATAACCAACAGTACAAAGTAACAATCAAAAACAATGTATTGCACAGCTTTGAACATACTGTACATGGGCAAATATTCAAAATATTGCAGCTTTCAGATATTACAATATATACTTTTGAAATACATTCATGCAGAGTGAATTCATTTGCAACACTGCAGTAGAGTCATTTTTTCTAAAGAAAGACGAGAGGATGAATGCATTATAAATGAAAACACTATAATAAACTGAGAGATAAGGAGCAGCAGATCCAGCTGTAATGCAGTTTTGTGGTCTAGTGATTTAAACCTGGGGTTTAAACTGCCACTAAGCACACTGCAATCAACTTGCAATATTCAGACACAGAAGGGCACAGAAACACTCTGAAACCAGAAAGGAATTAAAATACTCCTACGATGCCACAATGACAAGCAAGGGAACTGATATGCACTACAGTATATAAACCTTTAGGATCATCATATAATCATAATGCAAGCCACACATACAGATATGGAAATACAGTATATGGCCAAATATGGTATGAATCCATATCAAAAGTAACTTTGTAATGTTCATAAATATACTGTATTTCAATAATGTCAATGTTTGTGAACAGAACACAAGCATACAGGAAAATCTGTTTCACATGCCACTTCAAGAAATACAAGTAGCAAGAATGAATTGTGTGGAGAAAAAAATAATTTAAGAATCTATTCGCTACACAAATTCACACACTGTGGTCTTGCCTTTTCCATTTAAATAATACAATTATTTATAATGTCTGAAATTAGAGTTTATTATTATTAAATTATGTTAATGTCAACCAATCAAATGACTTTGGGGAATTTCCCAATGGCTGTTTGGGTGTTTATAATTCAGTGCAGTCATTTGCCAATAATAACGTCAGCTGCAAGCATTTGGATGCAGTCACCCATCTGTGAATCTAGGTCAAGTGTCACTGCTATGGCCTTTTCTGTATTATCATGTATGGTGTTGATCAGCAAGCACAGGCTATCCCATAATAACTTGAAAAACACATATACGAGATGGGGGAGCATAGGGCCTAATCACTTTCCATTTTGAACATGGGTTTTCATTTCATTTCACTGTTTACATAAACAGTAGAAAATTAAACTGACAAATTCTACCAAGTGCAATTTGCATGATTGTGTGATTACTGTGGTATTCGGTAGGTAAGAAATGTAGATGTTATTTAATGTAGATTAATGTAGATGCCTCTACTCCTCTACTCTTAGGTAATTCCAACCTTGTGCTAAAGTGTTAATCTGCTGAAGGTATAAAGTATGTGTATCTCTGAGAAGAAAGGCCCTCATTCTCATTCTCTGCCTTTTTTTACTCTGTACTGGAGGTGAATAATGTGGAGGGCCTACAGTATTACTGATGTGCTCATTTTGCAGTGACAAATTAAACAATAATAGACTTGTCTTGTTCCTTCATTAAATTTCCCATGCTGATCACACCAGTAATAAGGCCTTTCACTCATCTCCTCCATGCTGAGGGATGGAAGACAGGTGCCATACAGCCCCGCATCGTGTGATCATTAAAATAGCAGTTGGATTTCTCCTCCCACCAGTAACAATGGGCTAAAAAGTTGAGTGCGGTGGCTTTCTTAATTAAAAAAATCCATTAGCATTCGGTTTCACTGAAATTCCCATTTCATTAAATGTATGTTCTCATTTAAGACCATGTGTTATAAAACCAAATGTCTGATTTTCACCTCTTAAAAAGTAAATAGGTAGTTAGAAATAGAAATAATATAAATAGTTGCCTTCCTATAAATAAAAATGTCAAAGTAATTATATGAATGACTCCTGTTTATGTTATTAAGATCTAATTATTCCTCTCAAGGATGGAGGAATATCTTTTACTCATAATTGTTCCTTCTTTTCTGTCACTCTGCAGGTTGTATTCACTGCTCATCATTGGGACAGTATTGTTTGCCATTACCCATCACAATAGTCTAAAACCATGTTTTTAAAATTCATCTTCTAAAGATTTTGTTTTATTGGTTGTTGAAGGGCTTACGATAACTGTTCACACTGATAGTTGGGATCAAGCTTAAGAAGGCCTGAATGAGATGATCAACCACACAATTCTGAAGGAAGACTTTTTGGAGGTTTAACCTTATTACTCAGCCTCCAAGCTTGGTATTGCACTGTCGTGAGCCACGGACCCCTTGCCGAGCTCAGACCTCACGTTCCCACGAGCAGTACCCCACGAGGAGGTGTCTCGGGGACGAACTCAAGTACTCCGAACGTCCTAGAGCCCTGGTAAGTTCTACTGAACTTCCAGCCCAGTCTCGAAGTGAAGGGTGTGATGCAAATCTAGTATTCGATGTCCTGTATTCAATGTATTCCTCTAAAGAATCTTTATCACTTATGATTATAGTAAGATATACTTTATTATAATCAATCAAAAGAATAGAGTTATACAGATTACAGTGTACATATCATCTTTTGCAGTTTGCTAATCACAAGCAAGTTACATATACCCCTTTAGCTCTTTCTAATTTACCTTACCACCTATGATGTTTAAAAATCAAGGTACACCCCTCAAATATCCATCATCCTCTTTGGCCTTTACCTTATCTTATGGCTCCCCCTTCACGGAGATAAAAGCTACTGAACTTCCATTAATACAATGGGTACGAACACCCCTAAAGTCTACTACTTATTTATATCGTATATAGTATCTTAATGAGAAATAAAAGACATAAAATTAAAAGGAAACTTAAAATGTATTACTTCTATGTACTACTTTTCCTACTTTTACAAGTAATATAGATTATAATTACCACCCACGTCCTAAATATAGCCATCTTGTTTTCCACGGGATTTGATCCCTCCTCCTTGCTGTTGATGAGCTCTTTGAACAGCTGCATTGGTTTGGGAATCTGGGGCAGGATCAGGACCCAGACTTTCGAAAGACGTGACTTTGCACTTCGTACTTCTCCTGCCAGTTGTATGGGATGTGCACTGGTGTGTCTTCGAACACGTCGGGGGTTTTGCAGTGCAGCCGCAGCATATGCCTCTCCTCACTGACACTGAGGTTAGGGGGGGAGGCTTCAGGTTCTTGCGTGGGTCCAGCAGGAAGGTGTTCTGTAGTGTGGAGGAACCCCGCGTCCCGTCTGTTGGCCTCCAGGTGCAGTTCATGGCTCCAAGCATGTCGTAAAAGCCCTTTAACTCTTTCACCAGCTTTTCTGTATGATGAGGGATGCGCGTGAACACCTCTTCGACATCAGTCCTGCTGCCACAACTCTTGGGCTGAGTCCGCACCACGTACGTCACTCCTCTCTCCATATCCATATCCTGGAGTGGCGCGCAGAGGGAGCGCGCCACTCCAGCTTGACTACAGCTGTCTTGTGTTGCTCTCTCTTCAACAGCTCGTAGATATCTTCTGAAGCAAAATTCTAAGATCCCATCCTAAGGTCTAAAAGCTTATTCCTTATATATCTTTTTTGCATACAAAAGTTTACCTTTTTGATAAGTGATGTCCCCAATATTTCAAGTGGGAAGACATTTATCTCTTATGTAACTTGTTTTTTAATGACCATATTCATTATTTCTGTTTTTCCAACTGTCATTTTCTCATACTGAAATTTCCCCAATACTTTATCTCATGTGCCCCTCCGGTTTGGGAATTTCCACCATCTTATTATACGAGTAGAAAAACACTAGCTCTTATGTAATTTTTAATGAACCTATTCATCACTGGTATTTGTCTTCCTGTCCTAATCTCTCCTTGGACTCTCTCCAAACTTTGACTTCAAACAAGCCAGAAGTTAGTGCCCTCCACCATCTCAACACCCTCTTCAGGCGCCCCTTTTTGTGGCGCCTTAAGGGATCTACAAAGGACATCCAGCCAATAGCTGAGTGTAAATCATCCCCCAACTTCTTCTATAGTCAGTCCTTTGAATCTATCCGATAAATTATTTGTGCTATAATCAGGAAGGCCCTTAAAGCCTCTTAATATTCTTTCGGTATTGACATCCTTTCCATTTTCCTTATTTTTTTTCTTTAGCCAGGCATTGTGCCCCTCCCCTGTAGGGTTGGGGTATTCTCAGTCAGAACTTTAACCTTGCTCCTTAAAACCCTAAATCTAAGTCCCCCGACTTCAGACTCCTCTACTGACAAGTATGGCTGCTCATTATCTGTGAACCACATATTTTTCTTCTTACGGGCGTTCTTACTACCACCTCAATGGCGTGTGCGAGGGGTTAACAATGCATTCCTTCTGAACCCATCCCCCGTCAATCTCTCATCAGGGGGGCCTAGGGCCGGGTCCTTGACAGCACAAATAACGAGCCAGATCAAATTCTAACATTAGTGAGTTGAATTAAACCAAGCGTGAGATGCTAGCTAGCCAATCAGTGAACAAGCTAGCTTGCTTGTTAGCATGGGTTTTGTGCTTGGCATCAAAGCTTGCTAGCCAAGAAATAATTGCCAACCAAAAACAGATCACAGATATGCAAACCAGATTTTAAACCAGAAGCAGGTCAGTTAACTGGGTGGCAGGAGTTACTGAATTTGGGAGCAAAATGGCTGGTTCTGTGCAATTTGCTAAGGCTAACAAGCTCTAAATTGTCTTAACCCTTTCCACTTAATGTCTACACATGGCCATAGTAATCTGACAAAATAATGTAGCGAGCACTGCGGTGAACACTAACATTGCGAGTGCTAGATAAATGCACCCATGGGATGATTAAGCATTCATCTGCCTGTGACAAGTCACATAAACACACCAACCTTTGCTCTAACCCCAGCTTGATTCAGATGGCCATGTCATAAACACATATTTGAGCATGAATATTTATGTATCATTAATGAGGTTTGTTGGCCTTGTGCCATTACTTAGTATACCGTTAATTTTACATGTTCATGTGGGGACTTGTTTTTTAAAGATTAAAAAAATATATATATATTTTTAAGTGAAAAAGGGAATGGACAAGAATGGTGGATGCGTTCAGGTTATGCTTTACACTGGGAAGAAGGAGAAGGGGGCAGGAAGACTGATCTTTGAAGTAAACTGATCTTTCAAGACTCTTGTCCCTTAATGGTTATAAATTCCTAGAACCCTGGAATTTTCGGGTCAGTCTAATGGCTCTGTCTCCAACCAAGTGGTTACACTTCAAACTCATATTAATGCTTCTGCAGACCCTTCACACTCATATTAATGCTTCTGCAGATTTCCCAGAAACCCTTTGGTGAGTCTGCAACTTCATCTTTCATTTCACTTTTTGTTTGACACGATGAAGGAAAAATTGGAGATCTGGCGACCATTGTGAGCATGGGCTTGTTACAGATGGGTCATATTGAACTCTGCAGGCACTAGCATTGATTTCCTCCTCCCATTACTCTTTCCCTCTTCCCCTCTTTCACACTCATTCTCCCTCACTGTTTTTCACCAATTCCCCACTCTCTTTAATTCACACAAATGCACATACCCGTGTTTGCACAGTCAGCTCAGTCAACACACACACACACACACACACACACACAGACACACTCACACACACACAGACACACACACTATCACAGGAAGGGGGGCCTTTAAATCAATAATTAAAATGAGAATCAACTACGCCTCTCAGAAATCTCTGTGGGCGGACCTACAGAGTGTTTTCTGGAACAGAAAAAAATAAAGAGATCACATCACATTCTCAGTTTGATAGTTGGGGAAAGTGTCTGTGTAAAATCAAATGTCTGATATTCTTTCATGAACTACTGACCACATTTGTTTTCATTACAAACAAAAATATTGCCATTAAGAATTAATTGCCATATTTTCATATATTATTTAATCTATTTGCAGAAGATGACAACTGGTAAAAATACAGAAAATACAGTGCTGTACATTGAATAAGGCAAAACAAGTATACCATCCCCCCAAGGATTCAACAGAAATATTTGGTGAAGTAACTCTATGTGCTAGTCTAGAGTTATATGTACACTGGAATATTATGTCTATTGCTCAGTAAGACATTTCCATTTGTGCTCTTTCTGTTGACACATTATTTTTCCTCCTATAAAGATAAAGTTCAGATATTTAACCCTCCTATTACGTTAAGAGTGCATGACCACTTTTATGTTTGGGGTCAAATTGACATAATATTTGAGAAAGATAATAGGGTTAATAAATACAATTTAGGAATGATGTCATAATTTTGTTTGGGTACAGCTGGTGCTGGTTTTTCAATCTTCCTCTTTTTTTGTCTGAACGGTAGGAATTTTGCACTATTTTGCACTATACATGCTCTTGATTTCTTCCCTGCAACCCTTTTTCTCACTTCTTGTCAGTATTTACATGCATGCTCAACAGTCATATTTAGCAGGCTGACTGGGGCATTTGGACTGGTGTTCCCCCATGCTATAAGAGACATCTGCAGATAACATAACAGCAAAAATAATTAAAAAATATAGCATAGCATTTCCTGCATACTAGCTCCTTGCATCAAATTTTTTTATCGCTTGATTACATGTGCTCCAGGGAACAGAGAGTTTAGAGTTAGAGTTAGAATTAGAGAGATTAGATTTAGAAATTCTGCTTCGTGCAACAGTGTATATGTTCAACAGTGTACATTTCTCTGGAATTTATGTCTGAAAATGCCATGACTAACATTACTACTACTACTACTACTACTACTACTACTACTACTACTACTACTACTACTACTACTACTACTACTACTACTAATAATAATAATAATAATAATAATAATAAAGAAAGAAATGTATAAAAAGATGAAGATGAATGCTAAACTTCATAGCACAGGCAGCCGTGCTCATTCAGGGATGCATGTCTGAGTGAAGGACAGGGAGAAGGCACTGCACCGTTAGACTCTGCTGGGATGGGAGATCTGGGATTGTTTCAGCCCCAGACGTGAGAATTTAAATCACCACTGCTCTGCCACTTTTACAGGAGTCGTTTCCTGGGCTGACTCGCTCCCCAGCCCCCCGGCCAGCCATGGAGCCAAGATGGCGAGGAGGTGCGATCTCGGGCTGATTCTCAGGACCCGCCTCCTGGACTGAGGTGATGTCTCTGGCTGTCAGAGACTCGCACCAAAAGCAACCAAAAACAGGAAGGGGGTGGGGGAGCAGGTAGTTCTTCAATCAAAGTGCAAATTTTCTGTTGATGAAATTTCAGACGCCGCCGTTGGTCTTGGCGGTAAGTAAATTACATTCCATAAAGACAAATGGCGAGCCTTTCGCAGCAGATGTTAAGCTGAGGAACTGCTCAATTCTCCATTTATTGGAACACGAGGAAAGGCAGTTCAGGGGGCCTGAAGCCCAGGAGCAGGTTTCTCATTTAATCTTCATTTAATGGCAGTTCCCCAGGCCAATGGTGATCAATACCAAATTTTCTCTCCACAAACAGCTTCATACCAGAGCACTGTTTAAAGAGCGCCACATCATAAAGCCATCAAAGGAGGAATCCATTGATCCCACAACAGCACTTCATGGAGGGAATAAATAGTGTTTAAGGCTGAGGTTAAGATAATGAGTTATAACAAACGCAGAACTGGTCCTGGTGGACATATCCCACAATGCACCCCAATATGGAGTAGAGTTAATCTGGAATCAAAGTGCTATTGCACAGGAGAGCAAACCGGCATGCAGAATCACCGTGCCACAAATACGTTGGCCGTTGTGTGAACATCACAGCTGATTGGAACCTTATCTTTCCCAACAAGGATTTTTGAGCCGCTATCTACGTGTGTAGGATCACAGTTAAAATGGCAAGATTATATCATATTTTGATTTTTGCCATCACAGGTGCAGATATTGCATTTACTGACAGAAATCTTAAATTCACAAAGAGAAATAATCCCTACTTTGTTTTGGTAGGTGGATGAGGAAAGAACAAATTATACTCTGCATGACCATCCTTTCAGTTGGCCCCATTCACGCACATTTGTCAGTCAGAGGTTACATTCATTTTCCATCCGGGCTGACAGAAGACCAAAACTATGATACATTTACATTTTAGTCATTTGGCAGACACTTTTAATCCAAAGCGATGTACAAGTGCATAGGTTCTTCCACAAGTTAAAGCATCACATCCATAACTGGTAAAATACACATGAAGTGCTGTTCTAAACATAGTCATCATAAGTGCAATTTTCATTATTATTATTTTTTGGGTTAGACAAGAGGGATAGGGATAGGGGATGTGTTGATGTGTGTTTGGACAGCCCAGCATTGTTATGCTGTAAATTATATACATTTTTAGGTTTAAATTTATACAGTATTGTATGCCCATACATTCTATCCATTTATTTGCTGAGGAAGCTTGACCGGGAGTGCGAGACAAGACTAACAATGCAGTGGAGCAGAATGTCTATAAATATATTGACAGACTGTCTGAATAGAAGTAACCCATTGCATAGTTCAGCTGTGGTCTAGTGCTGGGGGGAGTAAGGGTCAAAGGTACCTGCCTCTTCTCACCACCCTGAGCAATTAAGATCAGTTGGAATGTACAGTGCTGCAATAAAAAAATGCATACATTTTTAGGAAATATGAAAAATAATATTCAAGTTTAAACATTAATTTAGTGGCAAATGGTGATATTCTCTGCAAATGCTTGTGTCTGTATATCCCTTTAACATAATGTGACTTCAGTACAGTATTGTTTTATATGAAATATAGTATCAAAGTTGTGTTCAAAGTGCCATTGCTCCAATTCTCATCCAAGGTTGGATGACTAATGGAATGCTGATATTTGATATCTGGCAAATTATTCCCATTGTTCTTATGAGGGTTTGGGGCATTTTAAGGGTCGGATGACTAACTAGGAGGACTGCATGGAGAAAGGATGGAGTGAGTGTTTACAGTGTGAGCACGTATGAAGTCGAGACTGTGAAGTAAAATAAAATCAAATAAAATAATACAGTAAAATAGAAAAAGGCCTAAAAACAAATTCTTATTGCTGGGGCCGTACTATATGTAGGTACAAAAAATTGTACCCTTAGCCAGCAGTACTATATAATTATTTTTTTGAATTGTTTTGGTTGGAAAACATACTAATTTGTACCCAAAGGGAACTGTACTTCCAGGATACATTTAGGAAATGTGATCCTTAAAGAAATCTCTTGAGTGGGCGGGGCTTAGGAATGCCTAATTAACTTATACGTCATTTTTATCACCACTTCAATTGCATGGTTATAGCTACTGCATATGCAAAGAAGAATGTGGAGGACCAACAGGAAATGTGACTGTGTATTTTTTTTTAATTCATATTTTCTCATTGTGACATTGTGACATTTAATGGATTCATAGCTGAACGATAGATCGATTTCAAGATTTATTATCAAATATTTCACCAAAATCAAATGATATAATATTCAATTGGCTTATTAAAATCATTTTGCCACTCTTTTAAAAAAAACATGAACGAATGGAATAATAAAAACACAAAACAACCTTTACACCTGTGATTTTACATTTACACACACAACATGAACAGGTCAGAGCACTCAAAAAGTTTGATAAATCCCACACTGATTGTGTAATTGCATTTCTGAATGATTTACGATTAAATTTGCTTGGTTCACATTCGATTAATGAGACCCATTGCATTACATTCTTGTCTTCAATCGCAACTGCAGGTGAAACTGAGAATTAATTTAATTTGTTGGTCAAAGTAAACACAAACAACAAAGCTACCATTTCTTCTTGTTAGTCACAGCCACAGAATACAATTCTCTGGTCACATTGAAAATGAACAGTTTTCCCAAAATTCAGTGGTTCTTCCAAATGTCGTTTACACCGGAAGAAGAATATGGAACAGCACCGCGGAAGAAAATACTGCAGGCTTCAGTCATAAATCAAGGATTACTTCCATTGCCGTTTTATCAAAATTGTCTACCGTGCCGAGTTGACATCACTGAGAATTTGACAGGGAGATCTTGAACTGCATGACTGTATCAAAAGACAGACCCATATTAAATGTGAGGGCTTGGTTTGATACCAGGTACTATCCTGCTAGATAATGAAACATAAAATGAAACATTTTAATGACTCATTTCTCAGGACAGGGGAAAACAATCATCCCCATATCCCCACATTAGAAAGGTTGAAGAAGATATGTTCCAAAATGTAGCATGCTAAAGCCTCTGGAAGACAGAATTGTATCTGAATCCTACCCAGTGCACGTGGCAAATTTGGATGCCATTAATCAATTCACATTTTATTCAAAGATGTAATGATATTCCTATCAAATGAAGTTCCTGGGATGCTTATCGAACCTGTTTCTACCTATTCTTATCTGTATCATAAGGATCTGAGGCATATAGTATCATCCTCCTGTTACAAATGGTTAAATCTGACTCTGACTCCCCATGGTTTTTAAAACCTGTAAAAAAGACGTCCATGTGAGGGTTTACTCGGGTCAGGTAAAAAAAAAACTGTAATCAACAGTTAATTGCATAACATATGCACAGATATTTCCTAAATAAATTAGCTGCATTTGCCAAATCGCTGTTGAGTGATTGCAAAGTGAGGAAGGCTTCACAGCTGAAACATTTTAACACTGGACTGTGAAGGACAGGAGCCAAATGATAATTATGTTATATCCAAATTTGCATTCACACGTTAACCGTTATTGCGACGTTCCACTGTACTTCATTTTGGCACATGAGTTTATACAGGTATGAATGACAAGTGGTAATTTTTACACCGCACTGCCTTATCCACTTACGATAATAACATTCTAAAAACACAATGATCAGTTATTGATTTTGATTACATTTGATGTGGGTGAATAAATATAAGTATTTACATAGTACACATTCTGAAGTATTAATTTAACATAATTTTGCTAATGTAATTTTGGCTGCAGTAATACTAACGATGAACAGACAACATAGTAATCATAAAAACAATTATCGTGTTTGTTGCCCATGGTCGTATTTACAGTATATTAGCAGTAAGACTTGAACCATATTTTCAATTTCCTGATAGGAAAAGTGAAGTAAGAATTGGTGTAAAAAGTAAATCCAACAGATGCAAGCAAAGAGTAAAAATAACATATTGACTTAAAATGCATTATAAACTGTGTATGTCCATGCTTACAATTGACCGTAACCGCTGAAAAAAAGTCGTGAGAAGAAATAAATGAGATTTACAAAATGTATTATGCACTGACAGCTCATTCCAGCTGACACAGAGCACCTGCATAATAGCTCTATCACATGTCTTATTTCCTCCTGTTCTTTTTAAATATATGAGGTGAATTGGCAAGCATTTTATTATTTTCTTGAATGACAGTTCAAGATTGGGGTATAAATCTCTTGTGGATCTGAAGAAAATTCACATTTTAAAATGTAGCACAAGCACAGATTGCTGAAGGCTTCCTGTGCATTCTGAATCACCATCAACTTGGCTAAGACACAGTATTTAGAAAAGTTAACAGGAAAAACCCTTTCTGTTGACGCTCTAGTCTCAAATCAGTTCCACACATGACCCTTAGTTTCTGCACCTCCTTCAAGCCAGGCTGTCTACACATATCAATCCTTATTGATAATTGCGGTAGCAATTCCCCTTCGCTAGTGGAGTAATGGTCAGGATTTGAACTTGTAGCCTTTTAGTCAATTTCCCGTACCTGTGCAATGACGTTATTATTAAATGGCAGGCCTTTTGGGAAATCTGCTTCATCATGGTGCAAATAGGTAAAAAGAACACTCGTCTGCCTTGTCTTTCACCTGCCTCAGTTAGTGCTGAACCATGCTGGCCTCGGGCGGCTGCTACTATTACACAAAAACTACTGCTGGCCATGGGTCATACCCCGCGACAGAGAACAGAGTGGGCAAGAGGCCCTTTATCCTCAAAAGTAGGGGTCTTGAGGGTTCATTAATATAAATTGGTGGCTTGAAAGCTGTTGGAATAAATTATTCAGGTGTTCAGAGATGCAGACAGGCAGTCCTAGAGTGGTGGAACATGGTGACAGCAAATACTTAAGCATGGTACGATATTGGCCCCTGAAGCAGGAGAGCGGGCCCCTCCCTACTGAGTGATGGCACCAGGGCCTGACTGAGAGCATAAGGAATGCGGCACCTGGTCCACCTCCATCACCCCCAACCGTTTCAGGTGGAGAGGCAGATGGATGAGCCCTTTCTGCCCTCTGGGTTCTGACTTGTTTCTTTGCCTGCACTGGGACCCAAGCCTGATACATGCTTCATCCAGCAGCCTCCGTATGGAGCAGACTCCGGCACTGCCCAGAGACTGCATATAGCGGTTGCCTTCATAGTTACAATTGTTTCACTCCATTCCGGACAGCAGTGTGCACTACAGAGACAATAAAATATATTTGTCTGACAATCCGGATCAATATGTAGCCGTATGGTTAAAAAAATATTTGCAACGCACAAAGTCTCAGTTAAAAAAATATATATTATCCATATATTAATTCCATGCAGGAATTATAGCATGCTGTACACAGTGCCCACATTTCATGGAAGTGTAACAGGTGAGAAATTGCAAATCCCAGGTGGGATTTGAACCCTGGCCTTCTCACTTGTCCAAATTATTTGTTGAACGAACGCGTTACCAGTCAGCTAAAGACGAACTCACTTCTAGCCAAGGGCAACAACGTTCTTTTGAATTTGAGGGTTACGTCATCGGGGAGTGTTGTCACGATAACCTGCTACCAGCCTTCGCTTTCACTGCACCATCCGTGCTTACTAGCGAACTAGCCGAGCCAACCACACTACAGAAGCAAAAGTAAAGGGACATTTGATTCTTGGTGTTTGGATTTTGGATTTTGGTGCCGTTGTCTGGCAATGAAGACCAAACGCATCAATGCCTGTAGAGCAGGCCATCACAAGGCTTATTAATCAGAATTTTTTTTAAATCAGAAACATACTGTTGCAAAATCATTGGGAATGTCAAAATCAACTGATGCATTGGTACAAACCACGAATGTACTGGTGAGCAGATGAGTGAAGAATATGGTGAATTGTGCAGAAAATATAATTTTTAACTGTCAAAGAACACTATACAGGATATAGGCATAGATGAGTCAAAGACTACTATAAAGAGAATATTATACCAACATAACCTCAGAGGGTTAGAGTAAATTTCTCAGCCTCAAAGTGGCTTCTTTGACTTTCATTAGCACAACTGTGGCCCTCATGTTGACAAACACCACTAACAGACTTCAAAGGCAATGAAAAGCCTAGAATCAAAACTAGATACTGAAAGCTCTCTTTTACCTACACTAAGGACGTGATTGAACACATCTGACTAATCAGAAACATTATGAAACATGTATAAAAACTGCTGTAAAAACAGAAAAATTCTACAAGCTGAAACCAAAATGTATAACCTGAAAGCTTAAAATCTGCACTTCAGCCATGTGAATAGGCTGATGACATTTAAAATGGTAGAGTACAGAACCAAATCAAGAAAAAGTCTTTGTCCCAAGACTCATGGATTATAAAGACAGCAGTGAATTGTTTAAATGTAACACCACCCACAGCCCCACCACACCCCACTCTTACCCCCCGCCTCCGGGGTCCTATGAGGAATTGCAAATATAGCGAACAGTGGAACAGATGCAAATAGCATTTTGTAGATGTCTCTAGGCCATCCAGAGCCTTGGGAGCAGATACATATGCACTGATTGTACCACCAGCCTTTAAGAGCTAAGACACAAGATCGCTGCTACCACAGACTTCCCAGCAGTGGGATCACGCTGCCAAGATCAGCCCCTTAACCCCATCCCACTTCGGTAACCTCAGTGAGTTTGACATCCACTCAGGCCTTTTTATCTAGGGGAGAACCGTTTCGACAGAGTACATCTGATCACTAGTGGACTCATATAAACTGTTGATTAACATTTTATGTGTGTGAATGTGTATTTGTGCTGTGGAATAGTCAAAGAATGACAGTGCTTCCTGAAGATTTTTTTTTTGTTTTGAGTCAATGAGCTGCCCAAAATGTTTGAATCCAAAAAAATGAAGCAAAGCTTTTTCTTTTTATTTTCATCAGACGAGACAATCAGGACACTTAATGTTTCTTCTGGTAGTTTCACACATGAAAGATCAGTTAGTGGCTCTTGATTGCCGGGTGAATGAGTCACTGTGGTGTGTTTGCCTCTCTGCACTCGAGAGATTGTCAGGCGGGAGGGAGGAGGGGGGTGAGGGGTTGAGGAGACGGAACAGTCATCTCTTGTATAAGGCCTCATTATCTTCACCAGAGAGATCCAGTAAAAAAAAAAAGTGTTTGCAATGTGGAATGAAATTCAGGCTGGACTCTTTAAATTGCCTGTAGTATCATCATGCCTCCTTGAATTTCCATCATTAAAATGCATGCTTGGTGGAATTTCTTGGCCTCTTGTTGATTATTTGATGGAGCACTTATTTGAAAATCAGCATGTGCCAGATATTAACGAGGCAGACAGAAGCTGTCATGCACTGCACATATATCTGCGGACAATTTCCTTGTCATCCAGATTGAAATTCACAGCTATTGCCTGCCTGATGCAAATCTACATTTCTGTGATTCATATGTTTCGTTTTTACATGGTAATATACGAATGTGTGATGAGAATGGACCCTTCTGCCTATCTAGGTTCATCATTTTTCCTGGACTAGAAGCTATTTAGCACTGTGGCAGGGTTATGTCCTCTGTTGTATAGGGGTCTCTGCTCATACCGAAATAATGAATCCACAATTGTCATTCAGCCAATACTTAATTAATATTTATAGTTGATAAAAAACAATTGCAATGTCCAAGGAACATAGATTAGGGAGGTAGATAGGTAGGTAGGTGGGTGGGTGAGTGGGGAGCCATCGACAGTGATTTGGGGATACCTGTACTTACTGTCTGGCATGCATACTAATGGTGAGAATACAAATTATAGATAAATGAGTCGAGCAATTGTTCAAAAGAGACCATAGTACATAGCACCGTCTATAATCATAAATGATTATGCAGGGGAGATATTGTATACGAGGCATACAAATAAGTAAGGCAATAAGTACATAAATTATGCATTTTGAAGGAAAAGCTGTCACACATTTATGACATTGAAAATATAAAATGTTTTTATGTGACTACGATTGGTACAATTCAGGAAGTTAATGGCATCAATAC
Organism: Conger conger; assembly: GCF_963514075.1. NCBI lineage: Eukaryota > Metazoa > Chordata > Actinopteri > Anguilliformes > Congridae > Conger > Conger conger. The sequence goes on from NC_083769.1 coordinate 24,064,808, forward strand.
AGTTGAATTAAAACTAATAATTTTGCTGTGGGCTTTAAAAAAAGTGTGGACAGTGCAAGAAAGGAATAATTTGTCCTTAGTCATAATTTGTACTACCATAGAAATGTTTTTAGATTCACTTGTGCTTACAAAATGTTTTCCTTTGGCCAGGGTAATCACCTCTAGCATTTCTTATTTGCAGTAAGTATGTTCTTCTGAATATGGAATAAATCAGGATTCAGGGACTGTCTGTTCTCTTGGGTAATGGCAGGCATTTATGCTGGGTTTCATGGGCCTTCCTTAATGCATCAGTCATTATTCTTTCCCAAATTCAGCTCTAGTTGAATTGGCACTGCAGCTGTTTATTCCCCAACTTGATCATGGGTGAAATCATTAGTTTGAGTTTAAGTGAGCCAATTAAGCTCATTAAAACCAATTTGAAACTCTAAGAATGTGCAGCAGGAATAATATGTTAAAAAAAACTTCCCAATCAATGTAGCAACATGAGGCAGCCAAATAAACTAATAAAAGGACAATTTAGTAACTGCAGATAGAATTGCACTTTGAAGCACAAATTCAATTTTCATGTATACTAATTAAGAAAACACATGAAATTTTATCAGTGGCTTTACATTAAAGCCTGGCCCCACCACTAGTTGGCGGTATTGCGTTCTTATCTGTCATTGACTTTCCTATCTCTGAAGCACTACGGTTCAATTAAGAAAATTTGTTTTGAGTTGCTCAACCTTTGATAGATATTTAACGTGATTCTTCTTTTAAAATGCACTGAAAGTTTGTGCAACCGGTATTGTAGCATATGGTGGCAATTATCTGTCAAGGGGCGGGGCCCACAACTCATAGCTATTACATTACATTAATGGCATTTGGCAGACGTTTCTTATCCAGAGCGCCATGTTGGTCTGTGCGCAGATTGCCTCGGCCTCACATCGGTGATGCCCACATAAAGGTTAAGTGCAGGAAACAGAACTCATAGCTATGTGTGAATTGCCTAGCTATCTCGTAGCAGCTGAAGCTGTAGTATTTGTCTCGTTATAACTAGGAGACTTTCGTAGTAGCTTAGCTAATGAAAATATCACCAAGAACGAGCCTTAGCCTCTATAGAGAAACTCCCGATAAAAATGTTGGGACCCCTTTAGAAAATATTAGCATCACCGAAGCAGGAAAGGTTAAAAACCGCAATGTCAATGGTTGCAAAGATCTCCCGTTAGGATGTAGTAGGCTAGACTAACTTGGTAAAATTCTTTGAAATTACCCATTTTTACATTTTAGCTAGAGGAGACATGCTTTTGTACATTTCACCACAGAAAGTAAGATTAATTAAAAAAATTTGCAGACAATAAAAACAAACAAATTAAGATTGCTTCCACTGCCCCTTCTGCGGGACTTGTTTTCATTGAAAAAATTATGTGATCGAGCTCGTTGTATTAATGCTAAGTAATTAGCTGCATTATTGTAAAACTAATTTAAATAGTTGGCATAACCTACAACATTTTAGGAAGATTGAGTTGATTTTGTAACCTATTTAATTATTCGCTTGCTGTTCTTACTCTGTTCTTACTCTGTACTCTGTCTAATATCTGACTAATAATAGTAAGCATACTGAAATGACTAACTCTGTTGAAATGACCAACTCGTCTGTTTTAATTGTCCATGCTTATTTCACCTTTTCCTTACTGCGTAGTAGAGTTGCAGACCAGTTTTCCCAATATAGACAGGTAATTATACTAACTAACTTGATGATCTGATAATTATGCCAGCTCCCCTGATTACCTCCATGTACGACTAAATTGGCAATGATCGAGCCAAACCATAAACCACTTTATATTTTTCATGTTCCTCCCGAATTTACATTTGTGAGTCATTTATTTTAAATGCTAGGCCCATCTGCACTCCCTGGGTAGGCTACTTTCTTGTAACTCTATTTTGTAAGTGAGCAGATAGTGATAGTGTGTTATAAAGGTTTCATCACTCTGTAAAATCAGCAAGGTTGGGGCTCAAAATAATCACTGCTTGGTGCCCCACCAGAAGTGCTATGCCAAAAACACCACTAATTATTATTGTATTATTTTTTTTTTTTTTATGTGCTATTACAGTCTCTTTCAAACCACATATCAGCAGTTGTTAATCTATAGGATGACAAGTAAGTCTAGTCCTGTTAAATATCAGTTACTACATTCCTTGATTTGATCATGACACCATTTACTGATTATCCAAATACGAGCATCATTAATTTCAGACAAATTATGTCACACAAAGGCAAAATAGCAGCATGCCACATATGGGATTTGAAGCTATAAACAATACATAATGCTGCAAGCCATTCTATGTCAAACACAGTGAAATCAGTGTTGCGTCTCATGATTGAATTTTGGTTCAACTGTAAATAATTGCAATAAATTAATTGCTAACTTTTTTCTAGTTTTAATTTGGTTTATAAGCATATTTTTTTCTTCCAAATATTCACAATTCTTAATTGAGGCCACAGGACCCCTGATTGACAGTGATATAAATCAACATTCTTGGCTTTGAGAAATACTTCGTACAGTACACATTCCTCAGTCTGAACGGCCAACACTTTACGGATTCAAGCTGCACTAATTAGTCACTGGCAGTCTCTTGGCATTGCCAGAAGGGGGTGGCGAAGCACCCTGACATTTTGCCGGGAAGCCTAACACATCTCCAGTCTGAAGTTTGAAGTTCAAGTTAAAAAGGTCAGTTCGCTTTTGCGTGTAATGAATGGCACACAGTCCACGCTCCTCGCCGACTGTAGCGGGTCACACAGTAAAGACTTATGATCTATGACGCATCCGAGAGCCCATGCTCATTTTGGAACAGGGCAAATATAATCAACTGGAAAGCACCAGCAGTCTTGCATGGCATTTGTGATAACAATTACCATATTCTTCATGTTGATTAATAAGGATATAACCCTCTGCACAATTATACTGGAGTACTGCTTCCATTGCTTATGCAAGTGATGTTTCCAAATGAAAATGATGCCCTTATTGATGAATGGACATCTTTTATTATTATAATTATTATAATAATAATTATTATTATTATTATTATTATTATTATTATTATTGAGGATTTTGATAATGATGATGATGATGATTCTGAAAATGATGATGGTGACTATTATTATTATTATTATTATTATTATTATTATTATTACTATTATTATTATTATTATATTATTGAGAACTTCTCATTTCTTAAGTGAGAAATGATTATTCTTATAATTTACCTACAGTCAAGATTACTCAAAACGGAAGTTGCTCACTATGCCGAGAAATGGCTACTGGAAGGTTGATGCGAACTAAAAACTCGTGCAAAAATTGACACTCATTGCATCTGGTTGTGTCTGGTTGATCAGAACCATGCATTTTTCATGCTTAAACCTATTTTCTTAGCAATGTATTAGATGATATCATACTTTGGGACTGTTACTTTCTACCATCCTGCTAATGTAATCAAAACAAGCACAATTTAAATTAAGTTTTATTTGATTTCATAAAACATTGCCATGGAAAGGTCAACGCTACTGAAATTGAGACTAAATTTTAAATCTACCACTGCTTAATGAACGATGGTTTGGATTGCTAGTATTTTATTTAAGAATGTATCATTTTTAAAATAGTTTATTCGCTTACAGCAAGCTATTTTCATGAATGACAGATCTGTACATGACACATGCATGTGAGGTTTATCATTATCATCATTACATGCATGGTGATTCATAAATTAAGAGGCAGCTCGGAATGTCATATTTGGCATATTTGAAGCCTGTAATTCCTTTCATGATGTACAATGTGTGCGTTTTGTGTTCAAGGAGTCGTAGAAATATGAAATCATACAAAATGTTGAAGTGTTTACCAAGAAATTAAATATTGGTTGATCATGCAATCTATGTTATTTTTATTAGCGGGGAGATCCGCACCATGTAAAACTGTCTTGTGCATTTGGTCTCTTGATAGTGTTGGGAATTGCATAGCCACTATGGTTGTTTATCACATTAATATAAACTAAACAAAAACCTTATTTGCAAGCAGTGCACATTAAAGTGCCTGATAGGAGATCAAGAATATATGCTTAAAGACGCTATTAAATGAACCTGCTCTCCTGCCTGGCAAGGCAAAAAGGAAAGGAAATTGAATAAGAATATGAATTGGGAACCGTGTAGCACATTGACCCAGCCCAAGTGCAAACTCCATCTCCCAAAGGACTTTTTTCATAATTTACTTTAATGAGTAAACAATGAATTCAATACAACACACAGTCCCCTGTGCATCCAACTATGCCATAGGTGCAAGAAATACACTATCAGGAAATTACTGTAATGGTACTATAATTTTTCACAGGAGTATTATAGCTAGTAGTTCTCTTTTTGTTCAGAAGAAAAAAGCAGCAGTGAATAAAGCAATCACCTCTAGACAATTGTGTTCTCCCAGCGCAACTGTACAACATGTCTTCCACTGACTCACTTCAGCTGAACTTGACATATTTAAGCCTGGCATGCCTGTGCATCCTGTGTGTGACAATTTGGTTATCAGCTCATCAGCTGGGCGGCCTGTAGCATCGTGGTTAAGGCCGTTGGGCCCTTGAGCAAAGCCCTTAACCCTGCATTGCTCCAGGGGAGGATTGTGTCCTGCTTAGTCTAATCAACTGTACATCACTCTGGATTAGAGCGTCTGCCAAATGCCATTCATGTAATGCAAAAAAAAAAAAAAAATCAGCTGAATAGCAGGGAAATCATATTTATCAGTTATATGCAGCATATGATCTATGATATCATTCAACCACTTTTTATATTTATTTATCTTGAACAGTCTTCAAATTAAGTTTATTTCCAGGAGTCGAGTTGCATTCTATATCATTTTTTGTTTGGTAATATTACAATTTATATTCATTACGGGTAAGACTTATTGCATGCTAATTTGAGAACAGATTTCTTTTGCCTCTTAAGAGTCTTGAATTAATTTTCCGCTATCTTGTAAAATCATACATAATAATGTATCATATATGCCCATGATAAAGTTATGAATTATATTCTGTAGGCCTCAGCATCGATCCGCTCTGTATTCATTCTCAGGGGTCACATACACCCCCTTGGACTGCAGTGCACCTTCCCCGACAGAATGTATTGCTGTACTTAGATTTGCAGCATGATAAATGCCAAGTTTAGTTCAAGCAGATTTAAAACCACAAGTACGCAAAATATTTCCACAAAATGAATTGTGTCATTACCCCTCCAATCGACAGTTGGTTATGAGTTCCCCCAGCAATTTATAGCATCTTGCCATTCACAATCTTTGTTACAGTGACCCTGTCTGCACTTCTGAACCTTTGCATTTTCCGTTTGCCCAAAGGATATATTTGGCATGGCTACTGAATGTTGGTGAGAAGTGCAAAGCTCAAAGCAAGTGGCTTGGGTGGCAAATGCACTGGATTACACAGAATAATAACAACGCTTGAGTTAAAGCTGACTTCATTAATAACCAATCAAATTACCTTTTTTTGTTCCCTTTAAAGAAGTTATTTCTTATTAAGTGTCTTATTATTCCAAGAGAGAGATTGTTACAAAATATTGCATTCATTGTAAAAAACACTGTTTATAAATGCAGTCTATTCATAATTCATGTCCGTATTCTAGCTATCATTTTAACGACAGAAATTTCAAGTTGTGTTATGTCATTCTTCTCATTACCCAGAGCCCAGAGTAGAATACACACTCTCTGACTTTTGAAATATGAGCAAGCATTTTAAAATACAGAAAATCAATTATATAAGTTCTGTTGCATGAGCTATTTAATTTATAAATTCAATTTCTTAAAATAAAATTAATTGAAGACATTTATTTGACAGATTAACATTCTGATTTTATGAATGTCAATGCTCATTAACTTCCTCATCACATCCTACGTGACTGTGAAAGCCATTGACAGTCACTCTCATAGCGATATTAAAACCCAAATCCCACTTATCCCCTAATCAGAATTTCAGTTGAAATGGATCACAATTCTCATGCCAATTAGATCCTTCAGGACCAGAGTTGGATTATCTGAATAATTCATGCCAGGATTGAAAGTGGGTGAGAAATGCAATTAGTAAATCAAGTGGATAGAATTAAAGGATTTAATTTGTAGAGATTATAGTTTTAAAATACAGCACCAATATATTGAATTTCATATTCAAGTTCAAAGTATTGTTTTGTTTCTTTGCAATTGAACAGGCCTCAAGAGAATTCAGACCACATAGCGCAGTTTGCACAGTCAGAATCCTATTTGGTGCTGTTTGTTGTATTTTGGTGTTATTTTTCCTTTTCTCTTGTACCGTACTCTTGGTTATGCATTCGTGCATTTGATCTGTACCCTCAGCTTTGTAAACTGTGCTTTTGGTTTGTCAATCCGTACTGTCAGTTTTGTAAACCATGCTTTGCAGGAGTACAGATTTCCACATTTAAATATATTTTCCTGCCTAGGGTGTCCAGGGGGCCACTGTAAATTTGTTTGTCCAATCCCTGCAGCTTCCTCCACCAAATCGTGAGAGACAAGCACACATTGCACACACTTAAGCATTACATTACCTCACATTACCCTAACATTA